>NW_027069716.1:549087-581707 GCF_002906115.3 Quercus suber
AGGTATGGGAACCACCACCATAGAGGTGTACAAACTCAACATTATTTTCGACTTAGGCAGAACTATTATGAGCAATTGTTCGAAATAAAAGGAGAGAGTATGCTGCTATGACTGCTAGGACCGGATGTACACACAGTGAAGAAGCAGAGTATGACTTGCTTGCCAGAGAGCTATAGAATTTGCTATGGTTGCTTTTTTTCTAGGTGATTATTGGGGGTAACAACAACAATGTTATTCATGCCATATCTTCTTCTTGTGGAAAATACTTCTCTATTCGGCAATGTTGTGGATGATATTCACCATTTGATAAAGGATTGCAATGGCTAGTGTGCTGTATTAGGAGGTGGGAAAGGGTAGTGCCATGCATTGGCTCAATATGCTAACATACATTAGATGAGGATTTTACTAGAGGAGACTCTCCCCCACCAGCCATGGATATTTTGTATCTTGATATTTTATCCATTTAGTTGAATGAATATCTCCCCTTTCAAAAAAAAAAAAATGAAGCTTTCCAAGTAAAAAAAGGTTTCAAAAATGCCTTTTTCCTTTTAAAGTTTTTTCAAAAGCAAAATTTTGCTTTCAAAAAAGGGGTTTTCAAAATAAATATAAAAAAAAAATTGTTGTTTTTTTTAAAAGGGGGAAACCTGAAACTTTTTTTTTAAAGAATAAATAAAGGGGGGGGGGGAGTTTCAAAAGAAAATGTTTTCAAAACCGTTTTTCCAAAATGTTTTCAAAATGTTTTTCCAAAACATTTTCAATTTTTTTTTTCTCAAAATGTTTTCAAAAATGTTTTTTCAAAACGTTTTCAAAAATGTTCTTAAAGAAGAATGCCTCATCAAAAAATACATGTTTTCTAAAAACACTTTTACCACGTCAAAAAAATGTTTCCAAATAGTTGTTTTCATAAAATGCTTTTATTTTTTCTTTCCCTAAGAAAGCCAAATTTTTGTAATAAAAAAAGGGAAATGTTTTCAAAATAATTTTTTTTTTTTACCATGTTGGTTTTTCCCTCAAAAATGATTTCTCCCTTCCTCTAAAAAAAATCTTTTGAAGAAAAAAGTGTGTTTATCACATTAAAGAAAAAAAAAATGTTTTGAAGCGGTTTCAAAGTTTCTTCCTTTAAAATCCGAAAATTTTAGTTCAAAACGTAATAACATTTTCCTTTTACCACATTGGATTTCTTTTAAAAAAATATAAGGGTTTCCCAAAAAAAAAAAAAAAATGTCTTCTTCAAATATTTTCTCAAATCTTTTCTCAAGAAAATGTGCTTTTTTTCAAAATAATAAATGTTAACATTGTAACTTTTTATGCATTTTCTTAGAATAGTTGTAGTTTTAAGGATTTGTGTTCAAGTCTCATTCCCTTGAGTACTTGAATCATTGTCCCTACCATCTTTCTTGGCACTAATGAGTTTCATTTGTCATCTATTTTTGCATACTATAAATGAGAAAATTGATAGGCCACAAACTGAATGACCCATTGTAATTAAACCAATTAATTACTTAGCCAAGTTATTAATTAATCAATTTAACATGCAAATTCATGGAAGCACAAAAAAATCACCAAAAACTAAATATGCAGTGGAAATTGAAAGACACAGTGATTTGTTTACGAATGGGGAAAACCCTTGCGGCAAAAACCCCACTGGGTGATTTTCAGGTCACCACTCTCGAAACTCCACTGTTATCAAATCAAGCGGTTACAAGTAAAGGAATCTCAAGTACCTTACCAACCTACAATTGAACCTTTACCCTAATACCCAATTGGACTTGATCTGTAGTGACAGTTCCCTCTTTTGATGCACGGCTCCCAAGTACGTGACTAACTAATGTGCGGATCCCAGTACGCGACTTCAAACACCAACTTAGAAGGAGAGGTTAGCTGCAAAGTTCTTCAGTTCATCTTACACGATGAAGATCAAAAAGATGCTTGGTCACAAAACCCTTTGGTGCAAATACACAGCAACTTCTTCAAAGAAGATGAACTAGGTCAAGAACTTCGTCTTTGATCACAAATTGCTTGAACAGAGTTTGCTCAATGTTTTTGCAACTTGTATATATCTTGACGGCTCTTAAAACAATCCTTTTATATATTTAGGGTTTGGAGAAAAGAAGGCCCAAAAGCATATTCACGGATCTCAAGAAATCAGATCAGAAAATTTGATTTTATAAATCTCGACAGATAGCAGGTGTCGAGGAGCTATCGAGCAGGTGTCGAGCTTTAATGAAATTGCACTTCAGCTTGTTTTTCTTGGACAGACTTGATGACTTCAATACTTGATCATGAAACCTTGTTTCTTGAAGTATTAAAAACACCTAGAACTACCCAATTACAAGTAGAGTGCGTTTTGTCAAAGGATTATCCAATTTACATAAATAAGTGACATATGTTTTTAACAAGTGAAAACACATATGTCCTAACAATCTCCCCCTTTGGCAATTCGTGAAAAAACCACAACAAAGAAATGAACGTATGAGAGAAGTCATAAATCACTCAACTCATACTCACTTGTTGAATACAATAAAATCTATCCTAACACAAACTCTTGAAAAACTTTGCAAGAAGAGAGTTTATGGCAAGTAGACTTTGACAACCTGTATTTCTGAAACACTTTAAACAAAACTCATTAAGGCATCTTGTGTGAAACAGAAATAATAGATTGCATAAAAGTATAATGAACATGTGTATAAAGATAGAGAAGAAACAATACATGAAGAGAGAGGTGAAAGAAACATACATCCACATATAGAGAGAAAATAAGTATAATGTATGTAAAACTGGTCACAAGACCTCATATAAAAGATCAATGTATCTATAAAGAATAGAAAAGAAAAGATACATCAAAACCTCACTACATCCCTCAAATATCAACACTCCCCCTATCAAAAATGTCCTATACTAACTCTCCCCCTAAGATGACTACTCTTATAACCCAAAACTACTCTCTCTTTTTGTCACGAGTGACAAAGGGTAGAGTGTCATGTAGACATCTCATCAGTAGAGCTAGCATCTCCATCATCATCATCTGAAGCGTCATCACAATCACCATCATCATCATCATCTTTAAAGGCAAAAGCTGCTGGAGGAGGTGGCGAAGGAGTAGCCTCAAGAGCAAAACCACCCACGGTCGCCTATCGTCGTGCAATACGACCAACACGAACATTCACCTGATACAACTCAGAGGAGAGTGTATCGAGGCGAGCATCCATGCATTGCAGCTGCGTCATGATGTCTCCGTGAGATACATCGTCCATAGAGGAAGAAGGAGCAGATGTAGATGGAGTAGATCTGGATGGAGTTGAACGGGAGGGAGGAGTGGAATCCTTCTGTCTCGATCTAAACTGAGCCTCACTACGTTTTACGGTAGCGGCATCTATGGCATAGATTTGTGTGAAGTGGTCGGACACAGGAAAAGGGATAGAAAAATGGCGTAAGATTCTCGTGATAGCGGAAGGAAAAATGAGCTTATCATGGGATGCCAAATCTAAATGAATATCTATGATAGACAGGATGAAATGAGAAGGAAAATCTATAGTAAAATGCTCAAGAAGAGATAACAAAAATCGAGCACGAGACTCTGTGATGGAGTTGTAGTGAGAGAGTGGATGGAGTACGAAAGTCATCACCATGTTTAGGAATCTAGGACCTTTAGCAAAAGGTCTACATGATGCATACTGATTCTCACCCCAATCAGCAGGGCATTGACAAAAAGCAGAAATGAGCTCATCTTTGGACACAGTCCTCAGACGCTCACAAGAAGGATAATCAGGAAACTATATCCTAGGAACCCTAAGCACATCCGCAACTAGCTGCGGTGTGATAGGAATGCGTATACCTCGAACGCGAGTGAAAAAGAGAGGTACTGAACGATCAATCCCGTGCATGTTGGAGTAAAACTCCTGAATAAGCCTGAGAGGACAAGTGATCGGGATGGCACATAATGACTCCCATCCCCTACTGTGAATGACAGAGGGAAGGTCAGTGTCGGCGAAGTCCGCCAAAATGACTTGGCTTTCCGAATGAACACCTTGTCTAGAAAAGTTCTCCGAAAATGCCTTGTGGGCATCACCATCACGAAACCGAAGATTTAGAGGAGAAGATGAAGAAGATGAAGAAGCTCTAGAACGTAGAGGGTTCCGAGTAGGAGTGGATTTACGCTTAGGTGCCATAGACACTACTAATGTAAACAGAATGAGAAAGAGATAGAGAAGGAGACAATCAGAAAAGTCCCAAAACAGTTCACATATAACAAATATATTGAACAATGAGTACGTATGCATAGGGAATGCATGAACATGTGCATGCAAATTAAAAAAAAAAAAAATCACGGGCTCAACCTAATCCAAGCCTACCAGCACACAAGTAGAAAACACACATCTAAATGCATGAAAATACCATTATGATGCACATGAAATGCAATGTATGACATTTTGAACACATTTAAGTGAAAACCTAACCTAAAATTTCAAGAAAAACTCAATAATTTTGAAAAACCTCAAAAATTTTCAAAAACCCCAAAACCTAAGATTCAAAACATGAAATGCATGAGAAAGGAAGGAAAAAGAGAACTTACTAAGTGATTTGAAGCAAGGAATGGCCAAAAATCACGTGGCTTGCAGATTTTGAGTGAGAAAAAAAAGGTTAGGGAGATGAATAGCCGTGGACAGATCGAGAGAGATCAAGAAAAATGAAGTGCAGATCCCGACAGTAATTCTCGACAGTTGAGGTGTCAAGAGGTATCAAGGAACAACAACCATTTTCAAAGAATAGAAGCTCGATCAATCGACAAGCTATCGAGAAGGTATCGAGGAGACAGGAACTTTCTCGATCGATCCATCAGGTGTCAAAGAAGTGTCGAGATTGCGATAAGAAAAAGTCTTGAGAAGCTCGACAGATAACAAGGTATCGAGGAGGTGTCGAGCCAGCTTTTAAAAACAGTTTTTCGAGAAGAGAAAAACACAGATATGAATGCAATCCAACATGTACCTCAAACAATGATCCACTCAACATATTAAGCTCTCAAAATCATCTCTTAACAAAAATTTTAAGCACATGAATCCTCAAAAATGCACACACACACTAAACAAGTCTAACCAATTTTATTTTTCAAAAACAAGTCAAGACAATTTAGTGAGCATACATTAGCACATGTAAACACTTGTGATGGCCAAATCACATTGTACCTGCACATGTATCAAAAGTAGCAAAGAATATTGCGTGTTGTGTGTGAAAAACATCGCAAGAATGCATATGTGTATACATGTTATGACGATCTGAGATATGAGAAAATAACTTTAACTCACACACAATCATAACTGTTTGATGGAGACTATCACTTTCGAGGTACATCCTATAACTCTCACATCTCCTAGAATACATGCTTGCAACCATATTTAAAGCATTTTTAATCTTTTTGCATTTTATTTTCTTTGCATATTTTCTTTTATTTTAGCATACCATACATGGGCATATAAAAGAGAGAAAAGAAATACTCAAGATGTTAAGCATTTGACATCGCACTTTTGCTATGTCAAAGCATACAAATGTCTTTGACACTGCACTTTTGCTATGCAGAAGCATACAGGTGTCATATTATGATTGGCGGGCAACAGTGGTGAGATGGTTATTTATACCTTTCTCTTAGGATTTTCTAGTCCTACCCATCAAAAAGAGTGATACGAGTGTTAAGTTTAAGAGATAACTTAATCTTACTCATCACAAACAAGAGCCACAAAACTCACTTGCTTAGTTGTGTAAAGAGATGCTCGTCTAAACTACAAGAGATACAAAGTTTAGAAAACTTTATTTCATTGGCCATCCAAGGTATTGTGAGAGACCGCGCCCCCAGCTCATTTTTATGTTTGTTGAGCCAAACCCACGTGAATGGGTGGAGTCATGTTATTGCCTCTCAAAATAGAGGTTCGACTAGTTATATTTTCCCCTTTAGATTTAGGGGTTTTACAATGGAGTCGCCACTTATTTAATTGTTGGAATAAATAAGAAAACCATAATTGAAAAATTCATCATTTTATTAATTTGAAATTGAATTTACATTGAACATAGGAAATTACATGGCTTTGGTCCTAGATACAATCTAAGTAAAGTACATGGCTTTATTTCCTAGTTACAATCTAGAAATTGAAAATTACAAAGATAAGCATTTGATCTACTAACTCTTGATCTAAGTTCGGAGGCTATGTTACAAGTTGGGAAGGTGCTAGGCACCCACCTTGTCCGGTGAAACCGGTCTTCTAGACTATGGTGGCCAACAATCATGTCACATCATCCAATATGTTATCAATCAATTTGCATGTAGAATTTGAAGTGTGTGCATGTGATAAACCCTAATTCAATTTATTAGGCATTGCATTTGAATTGAGAAATAAATTCTAGTGAATGTGTGTGTATGGTGAGATCCTAGATTCAAGGACTTGAAAGAATTATTAAACAAACATGTTTTTTCATATTTTTGATGTGGATTTAAGATTAAAACTAGTGATATGCATGAACATGTGATGAACAACCAAGAACATGTGAAGAACATATAAGAACAATTAAGAACATTCAAACATATTCAAGGAAATTTAAATAGTTATTATCATGCTTTAATCTTAAACCCTCATCATGGCAACACAATAAACAAGTTAAGGAAAGAGATTATACCTTCATGCAAGATCCATACGGTGGAGGAGGAGACTCTTGGTGGAGGTCCTAAGGTGGAGGAAAAGAAGAGTTAAGAGAGGAAGAGTGAATCTCACTCAATACCTTGAGTCTCAGGAAGACCAAGATATGACAAGACTACTCAACTTCACTAGAACTCAAGAGAGGAGAAGAGAGGGGGTTTTGGTGTCTTGGAATGAAGGAGGGGGAGGGTTTATATAGTAGTAGTGGAGAGAATATGAATGGAATGCCATTTAATGAGGGTTGACAAGGATTATGAACCTAGACCTCATTTTAGCCTTGGGAAAAATCTGGTGCATTAAATGGAGAGATTGGTGGGAGTGGGGAGCAAGCCAAAATTCGGTTTTCCCGTAGCTATTGTAACAGCTTGTAGAGCCAATTTCGAAAAATCATATTTGACCCAATTATGATCGGAATTGTCTCGTTCTTGTGCTCAAATTGAAGCCCCGGATGTCTAGTTTCTGGAAAAATTAACCTCATTTACAGATTCAAAATATTCTGAGAGATATTGATGAAATGATGAGCAGAGGTCATTTGTTAGAAAATGGTTTCAGCACAATTAACATTAATAGGTCCCAAATTAGCTCCCAATTAACATTAAATGGCTCCAATCACTCCCATTTCAGAATTAATTGGTTCCAAATTTACTCTAATTAAAAGATAATTACACAAATTACTCATTGAATAATTAATGTTTAACTATCTAATTAATTAGGTGTATGCAACCTCACCATAAAATGTAGTCCTAACCAATCAAATTATGGCACATCATTGATCTCAACTTGATCACTCCTATAACCAATTGAAATCAATTGTTCATAATCATATATAGTCGGACTCAATTTGTGATAGTACATCTTAGCCATTAAAACTTGATTTGATGATAACTTTCAATCTGGTGGTCCGATTAGGGCTTATGACCAGTCGATTTGATCGTTACAACATCAAGATCATTTTGGTGAAATGAATCCAAGGATCTAATGGCTAGAATCAAGATGCATATTTCCAAGCCAAAATTACTCTTTTACCCTCCATGCGTGGTTAAATACGGGTTGCAAAATGGGGTGTCAACAGGTACACAAGTACCAAAGTACACAAAACACACACTGTTTTTGTATTTTTTTTATTTTTTCAATTTTTTTATTTTTTTTATATCAAAAAAAAAAATAAACAAAACTGAAAGTAAACACACAAAAACATGTTAAACAAAGCAAAGCATAAAACTAGATGCAAATGCATGAAGAAGAGGAACAAGATAAGGAGATCAATCCATGGAGATGACACCAATGTTTTAACGAAGGAATTCAAAACGTTTGCTGTCAAGTGGTTCGGTGAACAAGTCAGCCTTCTGATCATCAGTATGGATAAACTCAAGAGTGAGAGTACCATCTTCGACAAGCTCCCTAATGAAGTGATGTCGAATCTTTATGTGTTTGGTTTGAGAATGTTGAACCGGGTTCTTAGAGATATTGATGGCACTGGTATTGTCACAGTAAATAGTGAAATGCTCTTGACAAATACCATAATCATGAAGGAGTTTTTGCATCCAGAGGAATTGGGTGCAGCAGCTACTAGCAGCGATGTACTCAGCTTCTGCAGTGGATAAAGAGATGGAGTTCTGCTTTTTACTCATCCAAGAGACAAGATTTTTACCCACATAAAAACAACCCCCCAAAGTACTCTTTCTATCATCAGCATTACCAGCCTAATTAGCATCAGAGTACCTAGCTAAGACACCATTAGTGTCCTTGCTATACCACACACCGAACTTAGCAGTGGTTTTGACATACTTTATAATTCTTTTTAAAGCAGTCATATGAGATTCTTTGGGATTAGCCTAATATCTAGCACGCACACCAACACTATAACTAATGTCAAGTCTACTAGCAGTAAGGTAAAGAAGACTACTTATCATGCTTCTATAGAGAGAAGGATCAACACTCTTACCTAACAAGTCTACAGTGAGTTTAACATTTGGGCTCATAGGGGTTCTAATAGAACTAGCAAATTCCAAACCAAACTTTTTCACAAGATTCTTAGCATATTTAGATTGAGAGAGGAATATACCTAAATCTTGTTGGCGAATCTGCAATCCTAGGAAGTGAGTCAGCTCTCCAATCATGCTCATCTCGAACTCGGCTTGCATGAGTTTTGAGAAGCCATGAGCAAGTTCATCCTCAGTCGACCCAAAAATGATATCATCAATATAGACTTGAGCAACTATCAACTCACCATCTTCCCTTTTGATGAAGAGAGTTTGATCAGCCTTTCCTCTTGTGAATCTATGTGACATCAGATATTGTGTGAGTCTATCATACCAGACTCTAGGAGCTTGCTTCAACCCATAAAATGCCTTTTTAAGGTATAGCACATGATCCGGAAAGTGTGGATCAATGAATCCTTTTGGTTGAGCCATATAGACATCCTCTTTGAGTAACCAATTCAAGAAAGCAGTATTTACATCCATCTGATAAAGTTTGAAATTCAATTGACATGCTAGGGCAAGGAGAATTCTGATTGACTCCATTCGGGCAACTAAGGCAAATGTTTCATCATAGTCTACTCCTTCCATTTGCAAGTATCCTTGAGCCACAAGTCGAGCCTTGCTGTGAATCACATTGCCTTCTTCATCAGTCTTATTGCGGAATATCCACTTTGTACCAATGATGTGTTCACCTTCCGGTCTAGGTACTAGAGTCCAAACATCATTCCTTTGAAACTGAAGTAGTTTGTCATGCATTGCTTCGACCTAACTTTCATCTTGTAATGCTTCCTCAACTTTCTTAGGTTCAACCTGTGACAAGTAGCAGGAATAAGACATAAAGTTAGCAACACATTTATCAACTGTGCGTTTCCTTAATATGAGTTCATCCATGTTTCCCACAATAACTTCTAGAGGATGATTTAATTTGATTCTAGAGGAAGGTCCCTTCTTTTCATGAGATTCAGAATCTGGTGAAATGGGTATGTCTGCAGCATCTTCCACAACACTTGGAGTATTGGGAGTACTTGGAGAAGCAGGTTCTTGTTCAGTAATGTCTTGAACTTCCCTAGGCTCAAGAGGAAGAATTTCTTTGGACAGTTCCTCAATGCCTTTCTCAGAACTGGAATCTGAAGACTCATCAATGACGACATTTACTGTCTCCATTACCTTCATAGTTCTTTTGTTCTACACCTGATAAGCCTTGCTTGTAGAAGAGTAGGCCAGAAATATGCTTTCATCACTTCGAGAGTCAAATTTTCCCACATTCTCTCTATCCTTGAGAATGAAGCAAGTACTTCCAAAGATTCTGAAGTACTTCATATTTGGCTTCCTTCCTTTCCATAACTCATAGGGAGTTTTTTTGGTAGCGGGTCTAAAGTATACCCTATTAACCGTATGACATGCAGTGTTTATGGCTTCTCCCCACAGGTTTCTAACCACATCTTTGTTATGCAGCATGGCTCTGGCCATCTCTTAAATAACCCTATTCTTCCTTTCTACCACACTATTTTACTGAGGTGTAATAGGAGCAGAGAATTCTTGAGATATACCCGATCTTATGCAGAAAGACTCCATGTATGAGTTCTCGAATTCTTTCCGATGGTCACTTCAAATTCGATCAATCTTTAGGCTCTTTTCATTCTGCAGTCTTGTGCACAAAGTCTTAATGTGCTCAGGAGCATCAGACTTGGATCGTAGTAGAATGACCCAAGTGTATCTAGTAAAGTCGTCTACCACAGCCATGATGTATCTCTTACCACCAAGAGACTCGGTTCTAGTTGGACCCATAAGATCTAAATGTAAAAGCTCTAATGGTCTGGATGTAGCTGATGTCTGAGTGCCTGGATGCTTAACTTTCGTCTGTTTTCCAAGTTGACATGGTCCACACACAACATTGCTTATTCTACTAAACTTTGGTATCCCCAAGACTGATTCATGCTTAGATACAATAGAAAGATGCTTGTAACTAGCATGTCCCATTCATTGATGCCATAGATCTTCATTAGGCAAACGAATGCTATTACACACAATATCAGCATCATGAACCAATCCATAGCAGTTATCCAAAGTGCAAACCCCACTAATAAGCTTCTTTCCAGACTGATCCATGACAAGACACTTTCCCTTTGAGAATAGCACCATGAAGTCTTGATCACATATCTGACTTATGCTCAATAGGTTCACTCTTAGACCTTCTACATAAAGAACATTTGCAATGTCTGACAGTCCTGGTAGAGATATGATTCCTTTCCCTTTAATCTGTGACTTGCTTCCATCACCAAAGGTAACATTGCCACCTTTCTTAGACTCAAAGACCTTGAAGAGAGATCTATCTCTAGTCATGTGTCTTGAGCAACCACTGTCAAGATACCATAGACATTTGTCCATCACTTTGAATGTAGACTTCATCATGAAACACACTTCATGCTTAGATGACAAATCAGAGGGAATGGTTCTTTTTCTCAACTGCCTTTTATGAGCTAAGCCTTTAACTTTCACTCTTCTCAGACGAACTCCTTTGCACATTTTCATTTTGAGACAGTCTAGTTTCTTCTTAACCAAGCTGAGATCTTTTCCAATAGTCATCATAAGAGAATTTAAATAACTTTTAGACTTGTATTTTCTGAGACACTCAAACAAATAGTGATTAGAAAAATAAGATGTATTTGAAAACAAAGATCTCTTCAAGCCAGTTATAGCCATGACAGCAGGGGTCAATGGATCAAAACACAGCAAACATTAAACCTTAATCATAGTGTGTCTGCTCTGATACCACTTGATAGGCCACAAACTAAATGACCCCTTGTGATTAAACCAATTAATTACTTAGCCAAGTTATTAATTAATCAATTTAACATGCAAATTCATGGAAGCACAAATAAATCACCAAACACTAAATATGCAGCGAAAATTAAAAGACACAGTGATTTATTTACAAATTGGGAAAACTCTTGCGGCAAAAATCCCACCGAGTGATTTTCAAGTCACCACTCCCAAAACTCTACTATTATCAAATCAAGTAGTTACAAGTAAAGGAATCCCAAGTACCTTACCAACCTACAGTTGAATCCTTACCCCAATACCCAATTGGACTTAATCTGGAGTGACAGTTCCCCCTTTTGATGCACGGCTCTCCCAAGTACGTGACTAACTAATGTGCGGATCCTAGTACGCGACTTCAAATACCAACTTAGAAGGAGAAGTTGGCTGCAAAGTTCTTTAGTTCATTTTACATGATGAAGATCAGAAAGATGTTTGGTCACAAAACCCTTTGGTGTAAATACACAGCAACTTCTTCAGAGAAGATGAACTAGGTCAAGAACTTCATCTTTGATCACAAATTGCTTGAACAAAGTTTGCTCAATGTTTTTGCAACTTGTATATATCTTGACGGCTCTTAAAACAATCCTTTTATATGTTTAGGGTTTGGAGAAAAGAAGGCCCAAAAGCATATTCACGGATCCCAAGAAATCAGATCAGAAAATCTGATTTTATAAATCTTGACAGATAACAGGTGTCGAGGAGCTATCGAGCAGGTGTCGAGCTTTAATGAAATTGCACTTTAGCTTGTTTTTCTCGGACAGACTTGATGACTTCAACACTTGATCTTGAAACCTTGTTTCTTGAAGTATTAAAAACACCTAGAACTACCCAATTACAAGTCGAGTGCGTTTTGTCAAAAGATTAGCCAATTTACATAAATAAGTGACATATGTTCTTAACAAGTGAAAACACATATGTCCTAACAAAAATTGCAAATGACAACAAGGTTCTACTCTTCCAACTCCCTCTTTTATTTTTACGTTGCAATTTATTTTTGTATAGTATTTAGTATTCACATGCTAGCTATATAGTAAATAAATTGTATAGTACACTTGAATGTGTTCTCACATGTTACCTATGTATATACCTCATATGTCTTGATTGCATATATTCTTTGTAGTTAATGTTCACACGCTAACTATATGGTAAATAATTACTCACGTTCATATATGTATGTATATTTTTTGCAAAACCTTTTCAAACAAAAGAAAAAAAGAAAAAAAGAAAAATCAAAGCTAAGTATTCTATTTCTTCATAAAAAGCTAATGTTGGAAATAAATTAAAATGAGATACTATCTTCGGATAGGCGTTGTGGGGTGCCTAACACCTTCGCCAGACCTAACCAAACTTCCGAGTCCATGATCTTTGGTTCAAAAAATTTTGGTCTACCTTAATTAACAAACCCTTTAAAATTTGTTTAGTTAATTAGGTAAATTATAATGACTTAGACTCATAGGTGACCAATCACACCTAATAAAAGTAATGGTTGGTGGCAACTCCTAAAAAAAATAAGAAAAAGGAACTCACATAAACACAACCCACCCTAGACACATAAGCACACAAGAGTCATATCGCCAAATGTGTGACCAAACCCGAAAAATTTCAAAAATTCGGGGGGCATCCACACCTCACACATGCTATGTAAATATATACTTCACATGCTTTGGTTGTAAATAAATCCTTGAAATAAATATTCACATGATACGTTATACATAAATAAATACTCATATGTGTGTGTGTGTGTGTGTGTGTGTGTGTGTGTAGTTTGTACAAAGTTTGTTCAAAAATCAAAATGCCAAGTTTATTATTTCTTCACTAAAAGGATTACGTTAGAAATAAATTAAAATTTGGTACTATCCTTTGGATAGGTGGTGTGGGGTGCTTAACATCTTCTCCACATGTAACCAAACTTCTGAGTCCAAGATCTTTAGTTCGAGACTTTTGGTTTGCCTTAATTAATAAACCCCTAAAAATGGTTTAGTTAATTAGGTAACTTAAAATGAATTAGAGATATAAGTGACCAATCACACCTAATACAAAACCAATAATTGGTGGTGACTCCTAAAATAAAAATAAGAAAAAGGGACTCATATACACTCACTTTACCCTAGAAACGCATGCACACAAAGAGTCATGTCACTAAGGATCCAATGTACGTACCACACCAAAAAAAAGAAAAAAAAGAAAAAAAAAAAAAGAAAATCCTTTTTGGAGGTGTCCACGCATAATTTTAAGTGCAAATTACTTTAAACTCACCTATGGTTAAGTCCATTTTCACTTTACCTACTTGTGGTTTAAAACTTGACACTTTACTAATCTGAGGTTGGCTTTGTTAATCTTATGTAACCCACCTCTCCCTTTGCCGTTAGAAAAACACATTTTTAGACAAAAACAAATATAACAAGAATTAAAAAGCTAGGGCTTTTAATTGTTCATGAACTTCAATGAGAACAAAATGGAGGAACAACACCCCAATCAAAGGGCTCAATGAAATTATTTTTAATCTATAACAATCTCACAACAACTCAAAATTTTGAACCAAATTTTACAAGAAGACCAACATCTCAAAACAACCAACAATATTATCAACAAAAGAGAGTGAGATAGAGATAAGCCAACAACCGAAGAGTGAGGCAAAGAAAAATCCAGCCATGGGTTTGGTGTCATGGTGGTGGCTCCTTGGTGCTAGATCGGAGGGTAAGATAGGGAGAGAAATCTAGCAAAACTTTTTGATGGTGGGTTTGGTTTATTCTACCGTGGATTGACCTTGATCTCAGCTTGTCCCTCTCCTAATTTTCGGTCTTTTCTGCACAATCAAACACCACCAAGGAAAGAAAGAAAGGAAGCTTCAAACCTATTACCTGAATCTTAAAAAAAATATATATATATATATATCCCAAAGCATTTGCCTCAAGAAGGCCATGTCCTCCTAGATTTCTTCCCCAACCACTATCATCCCTCAATGCCCTTTTCTCTAATGAAAATCACACCCAGCTGACCTAATGCACTGCCCTTCTTCTTCGTTACACATATTCACCCATCTGTATAGAAGGACCGGTGGTTAAAGTGAGGTTTGGCACTTTATAAAGATGTTGCATCTGAAAGTTGTTATTGTAGTGTGTTTCTTTTGTCTTTTATACATTGATTACATTTTTTATATGTTTATCAGATTAAAAAAAAAAAAAAAAAGGAATTGAGGAGAGATTAGAAGAGATGAACGAGAGAGCAAATTTACTGGGGACTAAGACTATGACAGGGAAGGGACCGGGCTCAACTTGAAATTGCGTAAATTTGGTTGCACAATTCATAATTTAAAACCCTAGCCTTTTGATTCTTATTATGTTTATTTTTGTCTAAAATTATGTTTTTCTAACGGCAAGTCTGACTAATTAATTTCTTATTGATATTCAACACTATTGACATTTGATAAATATTTATACAGTTGATTCACATCGAGTTTTCTCCTTCAACTATCTAACTCATGTAACTAATTGAGCGAGGCAACTAACTAACTCACCAGCCAACTATTTGTAACAAACTCTTAACAACCCTTTCTTTCATAAAGTGCCCCCTCCAACAATTAGTAGTAGACAATTAGAAGTAAATATTACAACATTTAGGCTCATTATAAAAATTCTTCATCCAAAACCTACCTATGCTACTCTGTGCATTCAATAAGGAGTTCTATGACACTTCAATTTCAGAAGGTGGGGAGGCCTGGTTAATATCGTGGGGAATGTCGATAGTCCTCACGTCTTCCCATCAGGGCTCAACTTGAAATTGCGTAAATTTGGTTGCACAATTCATAATTTAAAACCCTAGCCTTTTGATTCTTATTATGTTTATTTTTGTCTAAAATTATGTTTTTCTAACGGCAAGTCTGACTAATTAATTTCTTATTGATATTCAACACTATTGACATTTGATAAATATTTATACAGTTGATTCACATCGAGTTTTCTCCTTCAACTATCTAACTCATGTAACTAATTGAGCGAGGCAACTAACTAACTCACCAGCCAACTATTTGTAACAAACTCTTAACAACCCTTTCTTTCATAAAGTGCCCCCTCCAACAATTAGTAGTAGACAATTAGAAGTAAATATTACAACATTTAGGCTCATTATAAAAATTCTTCATCCAAAACCTACCTATGCTACTCTGTGCATTCAATAAGGAGTTCTATGACACTTCAATTTCAGAAGGTGGGGAGGCCTGGTTAATATCGTGGGGAATGTCGATAGTCCTCACGTCTTCCCATCTTAAAGGAGTCCAACTATGTAAGTCTGGCGTACGAGATGAACTTGAAGCCCTCCCTGTTGCAATGATCTCTCCATTATAGAAGTATTTTGCAAGTCCAACCGCCTTGTTCCAAACTCTTATTGGGTTAGGAGTTGCATTGTCTTCGTTTGCCTCTTGAAGATGTTGATAATTCTTTAGCAATCGAATTAATGACAGTAGGAAACAAATTGTAGAAATGGCAGCAGATATAAGGTAGAGACCCCAGAAGCTCTGGATGCTCAAAGGATCTGTATCGCTGGATGTTTGGTATGTTGAACACCCACGTGAGGGAGTCAACCATTTATCTTCAAGATTTGTTAGGGTACCATCTTCTGATAGCCTTAATATGGCTTCTGAAAAGCCCTTCACTAGTGGCGAGCCTTTCTGGAATACCTGCATGGAGGGTAAATTAGAAGTGATTCCTACTAAAAAGATGATTCTCTCAATTGCAATGAAATGGAGACAGTTTTTAATACTTAAAAACTTTAAATGACGTGGCACCAGATACCCCTTTAACCTTAAAATTTCTTAATCTAAAGCATGAAATTGATACAACTCAAATGGCAAGAATGGTAACACATTGGAATGGAATTACTAACATAAAAATCATAGCATGTATGGAAAATTTCATTTAATCAATATTTATTGAGGATTTAGGGGCTTAAAACCATTGTCTGAAAATAAATGAAGACTTCTTTATAATAATGAACTAGTTTTAGCCACCGTAGAAAGCTTGCAGAAACTCTCTACAAAATTGTTTCTTTTCATATTTAAACTGTCTGGAATTCATATTTTCTGCAAAGAATTCTTTAAGGCCCGAAATAATCTGAAAAAATAAATTCATTGAATGCCAATGATAATATGTAACATGCTTTTTTGCTTCCTTTTTGGAAATATTCAGTTTTGAACTCTGGAATAATCAACTTGAAATTATGTGGAAACTGAAAGCTGCAAGGTGTAGTTATTACTTACAAAGCCAAATCCTCCAAATCTATACGTCTGTGTGGAGGTGGTGAATCCCTTGTGATACTTGTCGATGAAAACTTTCTCATATGGAAGTTCAAATAAGGCAGCAGCTATGCTTTTGTTTCTAAAATGCTCTTCATAATCAGATTCAGTTTTAACTTTAATGATTTTCTTTAAATTAAACTTGAGCACTTCCTGCAGGTAAGTCATTACAAATGAATCGCCATCACAACCAATTTTTACATTGCTGCTCTTCAGCCACTCGATATCTCTAACTGGTTGTAATCGTAGCACGGTGAGCATTGAAGACAGATTAGCAGTGTAGCTTGAGGTTAGGATCAACACAACAAAAAGCCAAACTACCACCACCACTCGAGTAAGGTTGCTATAAACTTTCTCCCCTGCAAATGTAATGGATTACATTCATTAGAAATTTCATCTTGGCTGTGTTTAGTTTTTATCTCTGGAGCTCCTATTGATTAGAAAGCAATTTCATTATAAGATGAACTTAATTGATCCTACAGGGGTCAATCCATTTTGTAAAATTAGCATTAAGTTGTAAGCAAATGCTTGCATCAAAAGCAATTTTGTATTTCATACACAAAGTATCTTTTCCAGTCATACATGACTTGCAACCTTTCAGATAGTATCGCATTCTAAACCTTGAACATAAACGAGCCTCGCATTCTAAACCTTGAACATAAACGAACCTCTTTAACTCCCACTAATAACAAAGTTGTCAAAGTACTAGGTCTCTGAAAATTAGCTAGCTACATGTACAGAAATAAGAGAGGGATTTGTGCCATGGTAAACCAATTATATTACTTTACATCCCAGACAGCCATAACTTATTAGGGGAGGGCACAATGAGGCAGCCTTGAAGCTGGTTAGACTCGATAAACAGTGTGGAAGACTTGATCATTAGCTTGTGCTAAGTGTCATAGAGTTCTTATCATGGTGAGACACATTGTTGCTCATAAAAATTAAAAATAAATAAAAAATAAAATAAATAAATAAACAAAATAAATAAACAGATTATAGACGTCTGTACTTACTGTGAGCAAAGAATAGAGTGGAGAATGTGAACCAAATTGTGGTACCAATCTGATTCTTCAGTGGGCCATTAAATTCTGGATTACACTGATGCTCCAAGAACCAAACAATAAGCATTGTGTAAATCAAGCCAACACCGGTTGCCAGCCACATTTTCCAGGTGAAAGGCTTCAAGAACATCCATGCTGATCCTTCAGGTTTTGCAGGAACTACCATGGACAACCCTGACTCGGCAAATGGCTGAGTGAATTCCACATATTTTGTACGGTCTGCCAATATGGTCACATCTCCAACAACAGCATCGTAAGTCTTCCATTGTTTTTAGATCATACAATGATACATGACAAGCATAGTCTTTATCAGAAGCAAGTTTGTAACTAAGAAATCAAAGAAAACAATAAACATATGAAAAAAGTCGTAAGTTTTATACGACTTTTTTTAGTCACAGATTCACTGCTCTTCCAAGGGCTTTCTGTCTCTTTCAAAACGAGCCATTCAAAGTTAGGCAAACTATTAGAAAAGTCTAACTGGAGTGCTCTTGACTTGCAATCTAGATTAGAAATAAGAAATTTCATAGTTTTGAGAAACCAATATCAGAAGACAATATAAAATTGATCTATACTCAATATTCATTTTTCTTCCCACTGTAACTTCTCACCATAGGAACTTTCACTTGAAGGCTCTCTTCTGTGAAAGATGGAGACCGGAGAGAATTTACATTTATTGCTTAATTACTTGCTCTAAAAGAAACCGAATGTTAGTGTTGGCGGTCTATTGATTTAAATTTCGTTTATACTAAATATTAGCATATCCAAAGGACCTTTTTTCTAGGTGGGTATGAACAACGAGGCAAATTTTTTATGAGTTCAAACATATAAGCGAACATATAAACAATTTGAGGAATTAATTTGAATGTTTATATTGTGTCATGCAACACATGAACGTTAAATTTGAAACATCCTTGTAAACATTGGTACCCAAAAAAAAATTTTGGTCTAAAAAAATCAATTATCCCAAAAAAGCATCCTTAACCTCTAGAAAAATAAAAAATCAACCGGATAAAATGCAAATCCAATCTAAAAAATTACCCACAAAACAATCTCAAATCAAAACAAATTAAAAATCTTAAATCCCTAAAATTTACTCATACCTTTATTTTCTCTCACTCTTGCTCTTCGCCTCTCTCTCTTAGCTAGATGATAGTTTGCAAAAATACTGTCGTAAACTTGAATATTTTCTCAAACATGATGTTTATTATAATATTGATGGTTTATATTTATTTTCAGAGTTAAATGTTTTAAAAGAAATTTTACAAGTAAAAGAATATACTCCAATTGATATACTAAATTATATAAAAATGTTAGATTCATTTCTAAATACATGTATTGCTCATAGAATTTTACTAACAATATCTATTACTGTTGCTTCTGCAGAAAGAAGTTTTTCAAAATTAAAATTAATAAAATCATATCTAAAATCGATAGTGTCTCAAGAAAGATTAAGTAAGTTATTTATACTATTGATTGAAAATAAGATGTTAGAAGAACTTGAATACAAAAATTTAATTAATTAATTTGCATCTCAAAATGCAAGAAAAATAGATTTTAAATAAAGTATAATATAATATAAAATATTAAATAAATAAATATTAATTTAATTAATATATATATATATATATAATGCTCCATTTTAGTTCCCGCCTAAGGCCCTAAAATGTCTAGGGCCGACCCTGACGTTAAGGAAGATATTTAAGAAACTGAATGGTAAATCTAGAGTTGTTACCTTGTTGTAGACACCATGAACCAGCTCTTCATAGCTGACATTCAAGGCATTTAATTCATAGGGCAGAGAATAAGGCAAATTTTTAAGCACCTCTTTGAAAACATCAATGCACCAACCGTCAAATTTGGAATTATCTAGCTTCTTCCCGCTGTAGTCAACCTTTACAAACTTTTGAAATGAAGCTCTACCTAGAACTACAATTTTCAATGGATTTTGTTCAGTAGGCATTGCCCAACCCTTTGGAACTTTGTTAGTCGTATTAGCAACTTCATCTCCATGAGAGAGTGAGAGAAGAAAGGAGACTAGTATGGCGAAAGAGAGGAAAAATTTTATGACTGTTTTGCCGGTAATGAAAGGGAAAGCCATTCTAGGATTTGACATAGTTGTGTTCAACCAATAAGAAAAGAAAAAGGCTGTCTTTATTTGATAAAGAATAAAAAGGTTGTCTTAAATCTTAATCACAGCAACTATTATATAGATGAGGACATGGTTGGATACCATTCTATATACGTTAAACGTGTGTGAGTGAAAACGATCAGCTAAAACAAAGACTGACTGGTTTTAGTAGAGCTTTGTTCTCAAGTATCTTTAACTTGGTGCCTTTGACTTGACTGCTTCAATCTAAAAAAGAAAAACTCGATTTTGTTCAAGGAAAGGAGGATTTTGATATATGGTCAAATCCAAACAACATATTACGAGACATCATGGAAGATGCTATTTTTGACTTGTGATGTCGAAGACAGTACATTACAAAATAATTGCTCCTAACAGGACCAGTGATACACATAGAGCTGTGATGTCAACGTTTAGAGAGGATACGAAAATTCATGCCAGTTGCAACCCTTGTTTCAGGTATTACACGACACTTTGTACAATATCAAATTGAAAAAAATAAAATCTTAACTTTACAATGAACTCTCTTCATTTCAAATTAAATACGAAATCCTTTTCGGCATATTTGCCAGTGTGGAACATGGATTAGCTTTGTATCATAACCAGACTCGGTTCGCTTGAAGATTGAGCTCTCCTAAGCCCCATCTCTTTATCATAAAAGTAAATTGCTATTCTAGCTGCCTTGTCCCAAACGCCCCCACTCGGAGTTACACTACCTCGGTTTGCCTCTTCATAGCGTTGATAGTTCTTTATTAAATGAATCAAGGATAGCAAAAAACAAATGGTGGAAGTGGAGAAAGATATCAAGCAGAGACCCCAGAAACTTTTTAGGCCCAAGCTTCTGGTTTCATCGGAAGACACATTCATTGAACACTCATTCGGGGGAGTCAAATCATTTTCAAGTATCTTTAGATCTCCTTTCTCTGATAGTCTCAGAATTCCTTCCGAAAACTCTCTAGCAAACGGAGAGCCTTTTTGAAATGCCTGCTTGGAAAGTAAGAAATTTTAACAATAATTACTATTTATTAAGGAAAAATACAAAGAGTTAATGGCCTTATAACTCAATTGATTGGTACTTTCTAGAATTTCAAATGGAGACATCTAGGATTCAAATCCCCACTCCTCTAACTATCAAATTATCAAAAAATAAAATAAAATAAAATAAAAACCTCCAATGTTTTTACTAACTTTCTAAATCAATATCATTGAATTTGATTATTTTATTGCTTAGAGGACATGATTTATTTATTAATACTTCACTTTTATTTAATTTTATTGAGTTGAAAGCCATTTCTATTTCTTTATTAGCCACTTAATTATATTTCCTTCTTTTCCCTTCCTTTTAATTAAAATTTATATTCGCGTGAATTTAAAAGATTATGTGCGCATTTGGCATTGCTATAGAAAATATAATTTTATTGTAATTATCAAATTGTTAATTGTAGAGCTCCGGGGTGTCTCCTAGTGCATTAACAGGTAACAAATACTATATATACGTACACACACACAAATCTAGCAATTTTGTTAGAGTTTTAAAAGAGTCTTAAAGCTGATAACAACTTTTAAGGCTAAAGTTGAAATTTGGACGTTACAATTCAATATTCATAATTTATAAATTCAGAAATTTAGTGCACTGTTATGTGGAATTTGTCAAATACCAAAAAACCTTTCGGTTAAAAGTTCTCAATAGCAAAAACTCTACAATTAAGGGTAAAGGGTTTATTTGGTATTAATGTAGAAAGTAGAGCTTTAGCTCTAATGAAAACATTAAATGACAGAAATTAGGCACAATGGGAGTAATTTTATAAAGAGAAATGTCCCTTACAACCACCCATTAATTTACACACATTTTTTTTTATACTAAAACCATGACTCAAGTCAAGTTTTTGTGCAAAAGTGACGTATGTAACAAGTATGTGTGTAATGGATATTGTTCGAAGTTTATTGTACACACGCAAGCAACATCTATTACACACATCTTACAATGTTTTTTTTTCCTCTTGCAATAACTCATATAAGCTAGAGAGCTCTTTAGCATTGTTTGAAAATTGCAAAAGCAGGGATTTCTCTCTCTCTCTCTCTCTCTCTCTCTCTCTCTCTTTAATGACAAAGTAGAAAGTATCCCTAGGACCCTAGCATCATTGCAAGTGCAAGATCAGACAAAAAATAGAAACATCAAAGCGCTTTTGAATTCCATGGGAAAAAATTGCATGAAACATAGAAGTGATTATTGTTGCCCAAAATGCAAAATTCATTTGTATGTACTTCTTTTTATTTTAATGAAAAAAATTATACTAACTTTTTTAGAATGATCAAATGATGAAGTATGAAGGTTTTTGTATTTGTTAATGGTTACTCACAAACCCTACATATATAGGTGGCCGTGTATATGTGTATATTTATATAATATTAAGAAAAATGTTACTCACAAATCCAAAGCCTCCAAATCTGAAGGTGGCCGTATGACTGGTGTCAGCGATGTATCCCTTGCAGTGTTTATGGAGGAAGACTTTCGCATATGGGGCTTCAAGAAAGGCAGCTGATATACCTTTGCTTTCAAATTCCTTTATATATTTCTCTACGCTATCAATTGCCTTGATGTTGGTAGAGCTGAAATTATGCACTTCCACCAGGTATTTGCCTACAAAGGTACCGTTGTCATAACCAACGGTTAAGTTGTTACTCTTAAGCGACTCCATAGATGTGACACTCGGTTCCATACTCTGAATAGTGAGCATTGAAGAGAGATTGGCAGTGTAGCTTGCAGTTAACACAAACACTAGAAAGAGCCACACTGCGATCACCACTCGTGTAAGGTGGTTGTAAATCTTCTCTCCTGAAAGATAAAACATGTGCTAATGAGTGTTTTAACTCCTAAATGAGGATTTGCCAAGATTGACATTACTAACTGCAGTATGCAATGGTTCTTGGGGTGTTTTTATTAAACACATAGTTATGGATTTCTTAAAATTCAATGATTGTCCTGACTACTCCTTATATTTAGTCATATACTCATACGTTACTTGCATTTTCAGGACAAGCCTAACAAAGAAAATTAGATCATCCACTAATTATAGAAGAATAAATTTAGAACATTCATCTGCTAAATTAAATACTCAGATACATGGGATATATAGTTGCTACTACAGTATAAAGTGGAATACTAAGTGTGGGACATAGGATTTACTCGTTGTTTTTGCTACTCCCTTGCTAATATAGTGTTTATGTTTATTAGACCTGTCTAATGTGTATTATTCTAGAACTGTGGCTGCCTAATGCAGATTAGTTTTATCATGATCATTGACATGATGAATTATATCTCTAACTAGAAACCCTGGGATGGGTTGCTTGTTAATGTGCCTAACATAATTATGTTATATTCATAAGCCGAGAAATGAAAGAGTATATGGAAACAGGAACAATGAAACAATAATATAACTACAAATTGGTTGTTCGTGTGATATGCCTAAGAGTGTTTGCAGGCTTATAATTATTGAGCCGACCAATGAGCATAACTTTTTTTTTCTTTTGAGAATCAATGAACATAACATTCTGAGTCCTATAATTGAACATTTATACTTACTGTGAGCAAAGAACAGAGAGCAGAAGGCAAACCACATGGCGGTCGCAATCTGATCATTCAACGAGCCTTTAAATTCCGGATTGGATGGATGCTCCAAGAACCAAACTATGAACATGGTGTAAATCAAGATGAAAGCAACCACCAACCACACTTCCCGGGTAAAAGGCTTCATGAACATCCACGGTGACTCTTTAGACTTCGCTGGAACTACCATAGTCAACCCTGACTCTGTGTATGGCTGAGTAAATTCCACATCCTTTGACCTTTTGGATAGTATGGTTATATCACCAACAACAGCATCACAATTCTTCCTTATTTGGTCCAAATGAAGACCTTTGTCAGTATTTTGAAGCCACAAAATAATGATAATATTAATCAAAATTTGAAAATTTAAAATTGATCTTAAATTTCACATGTAATAGTTTAATACTAATTATCCAATATTTGGACACATATTCTCTAATCTACCCACTTACCTCCCTGCCTCTCTCAAAAGGAAATATCAATTCAATTACCAAAATTAAAAAAAGTCTTGAAAAGAAGACTTCTTATTCTTGAATTTTAGTATATACTGATTCTAGAATTTGTGCACTTACAAGAGTCCTCAATGTAAATTTAGGGCAGGTTAGTATCAGTTCTTGAAGTTAATGGTTGTTATGACAACCACAAATTATTTTATAATATTTTTACAAACTATTATTGTGACAAATTCTTATTGGTTTTCATTTGAAGTCACCATTGATGTCACTTTGTCACTTACCAATAATTATCCATCATATCAATAGTTTGCAAAAAAAATGTTGTAAAATAGTTTGTATCTTTAACAATTTTATAAAATAAATACACATTAGACAAAAAATTGATGAATTGACTAATATAGCTATATATTCAGAGATAAAAAGTTAGTTACTTAGTTTACCTTGTTATGGACAAGTTCAACCAAGTCATCATAGGATCCACTTTTGGACTCAAATATATATTGCAGAGTATCTGTATAATTCAATTGTTCCATCACCTTGTGGAAGACTTCAATGCTGAAACCATGAAATATTTTGCCATTTGAGTTGGTTCTGTTCATGTCCTCCACAAATTCTTTGAACATGGCTTGAGCTGGAACTACGATTCTCATTGGTTTTGCTTTTGAAGGCATTGCCCAGCCTTTGGGAACCTTATCTAGCCCTGGCCAAGCCTTTTCTTTTGTATTCTTATTCTTAACACCCCCATTATAATCTGTTGTCCAGATGTCTAATTCATTGTTTTTCTCCCCATCCACTTTCACAATCTTGAATTTGGGATTTTGTGAAAGCATTTTCCCTTCAAAACGTATTTCTCCACTTAAGCCTGAGAAACTGTCTGATAATATATTTTTCAAAAGGCTACTAGAGTCATCAGAACTACTCTTTATGGCCCGAGTAATGATTTTAATGCTATCATATGCACGTAGAGCATAAATTCCCGGCTTCGAGTTTTCCTCTGAACGATTAGCTCTGAATCTTTTCTCAAACTTGACATATTCTTTATTGTGATTGGAGTATTGTGTTTTGATTCCTATAGTGCCATTCATAGAGGAAATAATGGATTTGTCAACAGAGTCCAGCATGTTTGTAATGCTGTCTGGGATTATCCAAGCTGACTCTGTCTCTCCTCCAACAAGTCTCAATTTTTTAGCTTCTCTGAATAAGTTAGTCACCATCGTTAATGATGACTGAAGAACAATAAAAACCCGACACAGCGTTTCATTCTCTAGCTTCACCAGCTCTTCTTGTACAAGTCCTTTAGCATTAGAAACAGAGGAAAATGATGGAAGAACTAGACGATACTCAATCTCCACCCCAATGTTCTGAAGAGCTTCAGCTAAGAGAGCCGACATTCCTGAATCACCACCATATGCATCCTCTTCGTAAATAACAATCACTCTTCCCCAATTGCATGCACGGACAATATCTTCTATGCATTTTACTTGTGCAGAACCATCATTAGCCATCCGAATCAACAAAGGCCAACGAAGTTGAATCGTTGGTGAGGTTATGGCAGGTGATGCAAATGAAAGAACTGGAACTTGAGTCCTGTTTCCAACGTCAGCAACTAAAGCTGTTTTCTGCCATGAGTGCATGCCAATGATAGCAATCAATTTCTTCTCTTTGATAAGATTTTCAGCTGCAATCAAAATGTAAGAAGTATTAACACAAACGATCACCATATATTGTCTTCATCATCATATAATTAAAGTAGGTGCTGGGATTAAACCCCCTCTGGAGTGATGATTTTGGCTTGTCCAAGATTTTTTCCGCCACTACCTAGTACTATTGTGACCTAGTGTAAGACCATTGATGCTTGAGAAGTAGTGGCTGCATGTTGTGCACCTTGCACCTATGCCAACCAAACAAAACAATGGGCAGATTGAAGAGGGAGTCATGCCATATGCTATGCATGGTGGATTGAGGTAGCAGCTCATGGTAATACATGACTACACAAATGGGCTTGAAGGCAATGTGTTGGTGGCCATGTGCTTGTGAAGGACTCATGGTCACGCCTTGGCAAACTGCAAGCTATTGATATGCCATGGGCAGCGAGTGCAGTGGGGATTAAATCGTGACAACAAGGTAGGCGATGGGCAAGTAGGTTGAACATAGATGATAGATGGGATCTTTTTTTAGGTTCAAGAGAGAAGGGCACTCTTAGATTAACTTTAGGATATGTTTGGAATCTGCTTATTTTATTGAAATTGAAAACTTTTTGTTGAAAGTATTGTAGATAAAGATAAAAGTTAGTTGAAATAGTACAGTAGGACCCGTAAATAGTACCGAAAAGTGCAGTGGAAGCCATGAATAGTAACAAAAATAAGCTGAATAGTAAAATAAGTTGGCAAAAATAATTTTGCCAAATGGACATTTAGTGTTAGTTTGGATTGTTTTCAGCGCATTTACATCTCTGTCAGTGGGTCACATGCACTGTTTACGGAACCCACAAGTACTCTTTTTAGCAAAATTTTCATTCAAACTGGGTTCTACGGCACTATTCACACATTTAAAAATTATTTTGCTACAGTATTTTCAATTATCAGTTTTCAGCAATAAGTGGTATCCAAATAGCCCTTAAAGTGCGTTTCCATAGCAAACACAGCAAGTGTTTTGCATTTTTCCTTGGGTCTCGCACACTATGCACGGACCAACAAGTACGGAAAAACACAAATGTAACTTTAAAACTAAGTCGCACGGGCACTATTCATAGTTTAAAAATTATTTGCTATAGTGTTTTCAACAATAAGTTTTCAATTTTCAGCAATAAGCGGTATCCAAACAGACCCTTAGTATGCCAACCTCCCTAATTGTCTTCAAAGTTGTGCCTCAAAGGGTATATATAGGTAGGCAAAAGGTTAGGTTAAATCAATCTTCATGTAGAACTAGGAATTTAGGCAACGTTTCTACCTGGCTTTAATGATAGATCAAGCAGTGCCCGTGCCAACCTCCTTGTTTTTTTTTTTTTTTTTTTTTTTTTTTTTTTTTGGTTCATCTAAGATATCAAAATAGAATTACTATTGATTGTCGTGGTTTGCCAAACACTCCATAACATTAATGTGGCGTTTGGTATGCGGGAATCCACATTACTCCCAGCATCCAGACTCCTAAGAATATGATTCCTTACAATCTGGATGCCTAGAAATGTAGCTATTCCTATGTTTGGTTTCATTAGAAATCTCTTAAGATTTCTAGGAATGTGAGATAATAATGTTTGGTTTATTCCTAAAAATCTTAAATGAATTATTTATTTTTCTCATTCTATCCTTAGATTTGAATGTGAACTACTAAGTCCTTTAAAAAAAAAAATCTTCCTCTAAATAAATAATGAAAAACAAAATATAAACTATTAATTATAACAAATTCATTAAAACTGTAGTCTAACATTTTAAAATGACAAGTACAATACAAAATTAACTATTTAAATTTTCAAATGCTTTTTTCTTAATAATAATTTTTAAAAGAGCTTAATCCATAACAAAACAACCTGACAACGTCTAGGTCTATAAGACAAGAGAAAAGATATTGATGATTTGTTTTATATTTTATCTTAATTGCTTAAATGATAAGGAAAAAGAGTTAAAATTGTCAATTTATAAAAAGTACAATTTCCTTTAAGTTTGAGAATCTGGATACCCACTGGTTTTAAAGGGAATCCGCATTTCTACTAAGAGGGGTTTAAAGAAGGAATCCAGATTCCCCTGACATTTAATTCCCTAGCGTGATTTGCAACCAAATATAGAAATCTTTAAATATTCCTAGGAATCCTAAAACACTACCTTGTACCAATTGCCATATTAGGGTATTTGCCTAATATTCTATTTTCGGATACTCAAGATATCTACCTAATTAAAAAGTCAATTAATTTAATGACTTTCCAATATACACCTAGCCATTATTTTATTATTAGTTTAAATTCTGGAAGTTAATAGGTACACTTTTGAAAAATTATATATATATATATATATATATATATATATATTATTTTAAGCTAGATTATTTAATGCTTTTCAGCCTTCTCTCTTTGGGGAAAAATTCAGATTCTTATCGTTCATATTGGGGAAAATTTGAGATTAGGAAAAATAAAATCATCTCAATTCTTATTGTTCATATTTATTCTTTCTTTAAATTATCATTTTGTTCAATTATTAAAATTGTGTCTAACCTTTTGTATGTTATTTACATTTTATTTATCAACTTCCAATTTTCTTTTGTTAGTATTTTAGCTACATTATGATTTGTCTTGTCTTTTTAGATAGGGAATCAAATACACTTAATTCTCAAGGTCCATTTAAACGAAAGTGGACTCCTGTTAAAGATTTGAAACT
Source organism: Quercus suber (assembly GCF_002906115.3). NCBI lineage: Eukaryota > Viridiplantae > Streptophyta > Magnoliopsida > Fagales > Fagaceae > Quercus > Quercus suber. The sequence continues at coordinate 577,481 of NW_027069716.1, forward strand.
AGTAGAGGTTTTGGTAGAATATCAATATGAAAGGGAAGATAACCCTGAGAATAAGTTTAAGCTCGGATATTTGTAAGTCTTGGAAGAAAATATTTCTACCGAATTACCTAATGTTGGGTTAAGAGCAAAACCAAGTATTGAATCAAGATTAAGGACTTTGAAAAAATTGAGTATTTTACCATTGTTCAAGTAAGATTGTAGTTTGTTGGTCAAATTTTACAATTGTGGGACACTTGATCGAAGACCCTCAAGAATTTTTGAAAGACCAATTGATTACTTATGTCACTACTATACAATGAAATGAAAGAAATTTTATTTACAAAAGAGAAGAAGAAGAGAGATTGGATTTGTTGGAGGTCATCTATTCAAGATTGGGTTGGTTAAACTAATCCTTATCAAGTGTATTTGTAATTTTACAATAAAGGTATTTTAGACAGTTTAATTTAAAATGCTTTAATTCCATTGTTCTCACGGTTCTATCACCAAACAAATGAATAGTAATAAGTATTACATTACAATATCTAGTATTCTTTGTAATACATATTTCTATTTCTATGTAATCATCATTACAGTCTATCAAACGTGCTCTAATAAACTATTGAAATTAATTATCATACAATATTGACACTCGTACATGACTATCATACAAAATTAATAAATAAAATGGGCATTGCCTTTCTTCAAAAAAAAAAAGGGCATTGCCCATTTACAGGGTTATGAGCTGAGATTTTCTCTTTTAGCCCCACTTCAGGAACCATTCAACTACACCGATGAAAACTGCCACTAAAACCTTAGATTATGTTTGGTAACAATTTTTGTTTTCTATGTTCAAAAACTTATTTTTAGGAATATAAAGAAAAATCAATTTTCTTGTATTTTTGAAATCAAAAACATGTTTGGTTAGTTGAAATTAAAAAAATAGTTTTTTGAATAAAAAAAAAAACTAAAATATGTTGTTAAAGCTAACTCATTAAATAAGATAGATTCATTAAATTAAATACGTGTTTTCATTGACTTTTGAAAATTAGAAACTGAAAACAGCAGTTTGCATGTTTTCAATTTTCTTCACAAATTGAATTTTGAAAACAGTTTTTGTTTTTAGTTCATTTTGGGTTGCCAAACAAATTTTTTAATCTCAAAAATAGAAAATTGTTTTTAAAAACAGAAAAATAAGGGAAAAAAATAGTTACCAAACATACCCTTAGCATTTCCGCTTATATGGTGCAGTAGCAGTTTGGGTTTCAGGGAAAATTATTGTGTACTCCTGGAATACCATAAATGTGTACTCTCTCTTCTCACATGAATAGTGAGTTTCACTAATTAAATTAATGGTGAGATCCACTATTTATATGAGAGGGGAGAGTATTATGGTACTCCGAGAGTACTTAATAATTTTCAAAGTTTCAAGGATCCCAACATTGTCAACTTGGTGCAAAAACTCCAAAAACAAGCCGATCCAAATGACGAACGTAACACTCTTAGCCATTATAATTCTTGTTTGCATATAGTAGAATTTGACAAAGTTACATGACGCTAGTTCCGTCATAATAATATAATATATAGCGTGGTTACATTTCTTTGGACTTAAAATAAAAAATAAATGAATAAAAAATAAAAAAATCAAATTTCAATGACTGGAATAGGACTTCAGTTAAATTTTAAGAATTAATTGTGTATTTTTCACCTATTTTTTTATAAGTTACACACTACCAAATGAATTAAGTTTCACTCATTTTTGTACGAAGTCGAAACGTGTACTCAATGGAAAGAAACCACGTCAACATGTTATCCATCTCAAACAGCTTTATCATATCTCAAGCATACAAATAACAACAACCAAAAACAAAAAACAAAAAAAGAAAAAAAAAGATGAAGAAAAAAGTAGTAAAACAAATTAACTCACCAGCAGAAGCAACTTGTTGGGGGTCTCGGTTGGAGTCCAGAAAATGGAGAGACACACTTCGACCCTTGGGAGCTTCATTCTGAGCTGCGATTTCCATCGCTGTTTGCTCTTCCTTCCCTATGCGGGAATTCACATCAATGATGACACCGATATTTATTTCTTTGTTCTTATAGTAATTAGCTTGGGCTCCATGATGACCATGGGGGAGGAGAAAGAGAATGAAAAGAAAGTAAACGAGCAAAGGACTGAACAAAGGTCTCGAAACAGTACAAACTGTTATGAAAGGAATAGGCATTTGGGATCGATCTAACTTTCTAATTAAGCAGACTTTAATTATTCGTCAGTGTAGTACATATCACATTACACTCAATTATTATACATATATGTGTGTGTGTTTGTGTGTGAGTGTGTCATTTTGTTTTTTCTCTAGAAACCGTATCATTTACGTGTGGGGAAATAAAAAGTGGACATAGTCGAAGTCATGAATTTGCATCTGACTGCGCGTGATTGCCAAAACGCGCAGTTGTGGGAGCTTTTGCATGGACTTCTAACATTCGTTGTTAGAATCTTTGAGCCTCCAGTATCTTTAATCAAAGAAAAAACTCGTCCAGTATTGTGAGTTTTCAGCATTCTAGAATTTCTTACTCTTTTTTTCTTTTTGAATTTTGGATTTATCATGACTTTGTGTCCTTGGATTTATCATTACTACTTTTCTTTTTCTTTTTTTTTTTGGGAAAAATCATTACTACTTTCTTGTATAATATCTTTGAATTTTCCGTACCTGCATCGTTAACATCTCATAGACTCATTCAACTATCATTCAAGTTAGTTTCTTTCTTTTTTAAAAATAATAATACTATAATAAAAAGAAGAAAGAGAAGGAAAATTACATTTTTTTTTTTTACCATAAATTATATCTCATTATACATTTACCCACTTGAATAACAAGAAATATATGATCAACCCCCATGAACTAAAACTCATGTAACAATTTATTGTCTTTGGTCACTTTCTCAATTAAGTCTAATGAAATGTAGGATTAAAAGAACAATTTACCCTCTCCTATCAATTTTAGAGGGAGATGTATGTAAATTGGTCTTTTAATACTAAATTTTATTACACTTAATCCCAAACAGATTGGAAGATGATTAAGCGTTACAAAGTTATAATTTTGGAAGGTCAATCTTGCATTTCGATAGTTCACGGGTCAAAATGTAAAATGAAGTATAGTTTATAATGATAATGTATAATTTTTCAAAAAAAAAAAAAAATTTCAGGACTGGACCATATTGGGCTCCTAACCCAATCCATGAACGACACAAGCCCTCAATATTTAAAAGGCAACATGTCTATTAAAAAAAAAACCTTCATTCTACAATTTATACATGCATGCACATGCGTTACAACTCAGCTGGTGGTGGATTCCTTCCTGGAGTTGTTGCTACTAATTCTTCCACGAGCTTTTCCCCTAATCATAGCGAGGAAAATATATTGTCTTCATCACATCATATGAGAATTTGGTGGAATATTGTTCTAGACCTGATAGAGTTTGTTGGTTGTACAATAGTGAGATGTCTTTAAGAATATGTGCATGTGTTTGGTGGAGTTGAGCGTTATTAGTCCTTCCGTTAATTGTCGTTAGTCTCCTTGCCTCTAATGATGTTATGGCTTGTGGCTCACACGGCCGAGTGGTTGCATATATATGGGTGGTGATGCATTGTTGGGTTGCGTTGGTGGTGTTGTTAGAGCATGCTGGGGCTAATTTTGTGCATGTGCTGGATTTTTAAACAATATTGTATCCAAGGGGCAGTTACCCATGTTGTGGCAGTAAACATAGAAACAGTTGCTTGGCTAAGTAATTGCTCACGCCAATTTTTTCATGCAATTTAAAAACCTATTCAGTTGGGGATGTCAGCAACGAGTGTTTATGGGAAAAATTTGTGTTGAAGTGTTAGGCAAAGAAAAACAAGGTTACTTTCTGTAGGATCATAGTATCTTTCTGTGGGTTATAGCCTAGGTGGCTGGATTTTTAAACTAAGGCAGATTTTGTATGAGGTAAAGCCTTGGCGTTCCTTTGTACTTTGAGATAAAGTAATAAAAAGGTGGAAGTTTTGCCATTTGTGTTGTGTATTTGCTCTGCTTGCTATGTTTTTGCATTATATGCTTGTTTAATTAATTCACAAAAATTGGTTTGCTGTTCCTTGTGTGTGAGTGGTGGCTATTGGCTGAGACTAAATGGGCTACTTAGGTAAGGTTTGGATAGCACTTCTTTCTACTTAAAGTCAAGTTGCGTTTTCTGTTTTCTTTTTTTTTTTTTTTTTTTT
>NW_027069716.1:591956-714536 GCF_002906115.3 Quercus suber
TTTTTTTTTTTTTTTTTTTTTTTTTTTTTTTTTTTTTTTTTTTTTTGGGTTCATCTAAGATATCAAAATAGAATTACTATTGATTGTCGTGGTTTGCCAAACACTCCATAACATTAATGTGGCGTTTGGTATGCGGGAATCCACATTACTCCCAGCATCCAGACCTAAAAAAGCACACAATCTTATGATATGTACTAAGGTGTTCATGATTGGCTAGTGAACAGTGGTGAGATGGTTATTTATGCCTTTCTCAAAAGAATCAAGTCCGACAGTCAAATAACATATGACTTCATGATTAAGACAGAGTGATTAAGAACCATACACATCTTTCCCACACAACATGCACTACAAAGTTTCAACTAGTCAAGTGCAATGAATAAGTTCATTAAAGTTAAACAAGGTACACAAGACATGACATGTGTAAAAAGATAGACCAACCTTGTTTTTCAAAAATCAAGAAACACAGTGTCAAACATAATTTTTGCTTTCTCCTTTTCTCCCTTTTTTTTTTTTAATTTAAGAGAAAACAAATAAATCCTAGAATGAAATGCATGAATGTAATGCAATGCAAATCCTAGAAACACAACAAAAAAAACACAAAAACCAAAGAACTATGGTCACAAAGGAATGAGCAATGAAGCACAAGGACCATGTCAGAAAGACTCAATTAGGTCGAGTCTTTTGCATCTAAAACCTTTGAGATGCATCACGAGCATTGGAGTTCTTATTCACATTCGAGTGATTTCCAACTCCAGGATTGGAATAAAGGTTCAAAACCTTTACCAGTTCACCAATTAGTGCCATAGGATCTTGTGCTTGAGACACAAACACTTTTGGTTTGTTTGCTCTCTTAGCAGCTTGAAGCTTGTAACAGTTAGGACGAATGTGTCCAGACTTACCACAAAACTGACACACAGGAACAAATTTAGGAACATCAATATTCCTAACAACAAGTCTAGTATCAGATTTTGGTTTTTGTCTCAACAAAGAACAGTTTGGTCTAATATGACCAACAACACCACAAAGGTGACAGGTAGGTACAAAAACAAATTTATTATGCTCTCTAACAATAGGTTTAGACTTAGGTGTAGAAATTTCAGCGTCTACATCAGAACTTTTACCTTTGTCTAACCTAGCAAAATAAGCATTTTCTTTATTATTCCTCTTAAAAGGAGGGATATAAACTTTCTCAGTTTTAGGCTTAAGAGAAACAGAAACACTTCTGTTATCAACAGCAGGCTTGGTACTAGTCAAATTTTCAATTTTAGTTTTAGATTCAACTAACTCTTGTTCCAAGCTTTTCATCTTCTCATCTTGAGAGGAAATTTGATTTCTCAAAAATTCATTCTTTTTATTAGACTCATCTAATCTCACAATCAAATCCTCTTTTTCAAGATTAGCCAATTTTAACTCTTCTTTAAATTTCTTAACAATTTTCAAAAATTTAGATAATTCCTTACGAAGAGTTTCAAAAACATCAAAAAAATCAACAGAAACAATAGTGTCCTTTTTATTCAAAACATCACAGGCATCAATAAAATCAGCAGAAGCATGAGCAGAAACATGATCAGAAAGACAGTTCAAATTATCCATGACAACAGGGGTCAAGGATCAGCTCAGAGATCAGCTCAGAGATCAAGAAATCTCCAACAAAAAAGCTACCCGCTCTAATACCACTTGAACGGTTTTAGACCCCTTAGAACACAACCAAATTGGTTAGCCTAGATTAATTAGCCAAGTTGTTACTTAGTCAAATTATGGAATTCTAGGTTAAAGCAATCAAATAATCATATTAAAATAATAAAGTAGCAGAATAATAAAAGACACAATGATATGATCACCCAAGAAACCACACGGTAAAAACTTGGGGAGGATTTGACCTAGCTATCCTCAAGGTAAACCTGAATCCACTATGCGAAAGAATCGAAGTTCATACAGAAGGACTACAAGCTCCCCGCTTGACTTCCTAATGCTACCCACCAGTAGAACTTACTGACACGACCACGTGCAAGTTTCGAATCCACAGACTCCTTCTTTCTTGGATTCTTCAATCAGCTACAAGCACCCCCCCGCTTGTGTATCTTTAAGCTTTAATAGCAGCAACCAAGTTGATCATTAAAATATTGATACTATCTCTAACTTGAAAACCCTAAGTTTTGTGTAAAGGAAAGCTCCTCTAGAACTCACAAGAGATTTACACAAAACAGCAATGTATGAGCAACAATACAACTTGAGCAACACTCAAAAACGTGGCGAGGGTTTAGTTTATATACCTAGGATAAAAACATAAAACCCTAAACGTTTAATGAAGTAGGGCTGAGTTGGAAATTCTACAGAATAATCAACCTGTGTGATTTTCGATCGATCGAGTCTATTCTTCGATCGATCGAGCCAAGCCGAAAGTCCCAAGTACTTTTGCAGCCACTCGATTCCAACTTTACAATAATAAACCAACTTTGAGCAAGCCTAAACAAGGCTAAATACATTGTTTTGATCATGGTTTGCCAACATTACAAATTAGAGTTCTAAATACATAAAATCCTAAGACCTTAGAACCTAACATTATGAAACTTGCATTTCCCCCAGCCCCATTTATTATGCTACTTACTAGGCTTTAGCTCATCTCAATCTCCAACAGTTTTACAAATAAATTAGCTACACGTCGAGCATGGAGCTTAATTTATTGGTGGTGATTGGAGTGCTATGTTAAATTGGGAGACTTGGGCCATAAATTGTTGATGACTCAATCTTGCAAAGTTTAACAAGATCATAATTAGTTCTATTGGAGGTTTGATACTTAAGGTTTGTTAGCCTTAGGCATTGTAGGCCTAACTTCAATGTTGAGGCTATGAATTCTAGAAGGGATTGTGGATTTGTGTTATCCATTTGGAGCTTTGAAATATATTCATGTATTATTTGGAGGCACACGATTTGAGTTATTGTTTGTAAATGTATTGTAGAGCCTTGACTTGTAATATGGAGATTTTAGTATGGTTATTTATTCTTATCAGGTGTCAAGGAGAGAAAAAAAATCTCCTATGTTCTCGCTCTTAATGGTTCTTCTCTCACACTTTGGACCCTTTTGAGTTTGGGGTGTGACAGGTATCATATTCCCTTCCATCAGCTTTCTTTTTTCTTTCGCCAGTAGATACTGTCTAGCCTGTAGGGCATTCCTTTTGTCAAACCTGGGCCTCACTAACTAAGCAGTCTTCTTGGCTTTTTGCAACAACTATGCAAACTGGGAGATTTCCAAGTTTTCCAAGACGACTTTGTACTCTCTAATCATATTTGTCATACACATTTCCACCAATGTCTTTTCTTCACAATGATCATAGCAGTCAAGTGCTATGTCCCTGAATCTTTTGATGTATTCCATTAAATCCTCACCGTTTCTTTGTTTGGTTGCTTGCAAGGTTGCAAGCATTACTGTTTCCTTTCCTTGGAAGTATTTAGTACAAAATACATCCACCATGTCATCCCAAGTTGGGATTGATCCTGGCTTTAGGCCAATGTACCAAGTGTATACTCGGTCACATAGTGATTTAGAAAATTCTCAAAGACATCTACCCTCGTCTGCCGCATAAGGGCCAAGAGAATCAATGAACTTGCTTACATGCTCAACAACACTTCCCTTCCTACCATCATACTATGCAAAAACTCGTGGTTTATACCTCTTGGGGTATGGTTTGTTGAGTATCATCAATAGGTAAGGAGGTCTTCATGCATAGAATCTCTCCTTAGGTGCTCTAGCCCTCTCTTGCTCCAAGAGAGCCACTACTTCAACCATAGTGATTAAATGTTGTTTCACATTCTGTGGAGCACCTCTAACTAGTGTCTCCTCTTTGTCTGCCGCATGCTCCGGGTCATGTTAGCTCCCTTTCTCCTTCGTCTTGTTTGTTTTCAGCTGACAGATTTCTTCCATCCTTTGCTGCTATGAGTTTTGCAACGATTACAACACCTCAATAAAAATGTTGGCACTGTGGCCCAAGTGTTCTGGGTAGGAGAGTCAGGACCGGTCTAATTGCAACTCACCTTGGTTCGGCTTTTGCACAAATTATGCCCATTTTTGCTGAAATTTTGGTCACATGCCTATAGTAGGTGAAACTACTACAAAAGAGTTATGACAGATAGATATAATGGGACAATAATAAAGGCAACACACTTGCTGTTAGAAGAAACGAAACTATTGCAAAAGAGTTATGGCAGATAAATATAACAAAGCAATAATAAAAGAGATGTGCTTACTGCCAGGCAATAAGGGATCCTAAATTAAAATAAGGAGAAGAACGATATAGCAACAAGGAACATATTATAAGTGAAATTGTAAACACAAGAAAGGAAATAACAATGATAAGTAATGAAATCAAAGAAGAAAAAGGTTAGTCTGTCGTGTTCAGTTGTGTTACGAGACTAATACCAATGAGGGAACCACTTCCTCAACGTGGGTAGCCTCGTAGGAGCATCCTGTTGTAGAAATTATCCACTTTGAGGGAATGGGCCTAAATGGCTTATGTGTAAATGAATCCTTTATCCTTAACAGAAGGTAGGCTTTTAGAGGGAAAGAAGGGATTAGTCTATTGGTGCATGTCTGCCATTCCACACTCTCTTTTTCTTTTCCTAATTCTCTTTTTCTTTTTTCTCCTTTTTGTTACTTTAATTCTTTCCCCACTCTTTTCTTTCTTTCTTAGTGCTTACTCGTGTAGTGTTATGGTGATGGTAGTGCTATAATTCTCTCCCAGTGGTTACTACTGTTGCGATGATGATACTATGCACAACGAGGGCCCTTTATAGACTTCCTGTTGTGACTAGTTTTTACCATTTTACCCTTTAATTGCTTTTGTTTGGATTTGGGTGTCCTTCTCGACCACCTATTGGTTTGTCAGCTGCCCAGCCACCACTACTTACCTGTGCTAGCTATGCCACTCCCCATTACTAGACAAAGAAAATTGTTTTGTTTGCTTGTTCACTGTGGTAGTATTCTCTCTTGCTATCCCTTATGGCATGCACTTAGTGGTTCCAACTCATCCTTCCCTTTTTTGGGTGGTATGTCATCCTAGCAAGACATCCTCCCCAAAAGAGTTTAAGCGCGAACCCCAGAATAGGCTTTCCCTTCTCCTCACTGCTAGACCATACCTTTTCTTATCTCTGACCTATAACCCACTACTCCTGTATTGTTTAGGTATAGGTTAGTGGTGCTTGGGCTTTGTGCGTGCTCCATTTCCATGTAGGTCCAAAGCTTGTCTGCTGCTCATGTGTTTGCCATAGACTGAAGGTTCGTCTGCACATTCTGCTACTCATTCTTGACCTCTTATGGCATGAACTATTTTCTAATCCTCCATTCTTTATGGCTTGCTTCCTCCAAGGGCTGAGCCTTTCTTGATTGTGGACTTTTCTCCCTTTTAGCCCACTATTTGTTCCTTCCATTGGCATACCAGTATTCCTGCCATGCCATTTTGTTATTCCTGCTATAGCGCTATTTGATCCATGCTTGTTGGTCCTTTTTCGGGCCTACTGTATACTCTTATCTCAATTGGTTACAATGACCAATATGGTCATTGGGTTTATACTTATGCTACTTTGAGCTTTCTTGACTCATTACATTACTTGTGAGCTCCTTTGGCCCATTTCTTTCTCCTTGGGCTTCTTCGGCCCATTTTCTAATTCTGCATTCCTATAGGCTTTTATTAACTCTTTTGGGCTTCCTTGGACCATTTACCACATCCTTCATCCTTGGGGTTTATGGGCTTTCCACCAACCCTTTACTTTCTTAATTCATTACTTTGGGCTTGCTGTGGCACATTTTTACTCTTCTACATCACATAATGCCCATGGGTTTACTACTTCTTTCTATGGGTTACTTTGGGCCCATTTGCTTTCCACAAGGCCCATTTGTTTACTTTATGGGCCTATGACCCATTATTCCTGCCACTCGGGCTTAATAGGTTTTTTCTCAATCCTGCTAACTCTTTCTTGCCTATATTGCTTGGCTTCTTCCTGCTGTTGGGCTTTTCCAAAATGAGCTTCAACATGATTTAAGCCCATTAGTCACCAAACTTTCAAAATTTCACAAAGATCCTTCAAGTCATAAAAATGTATTTTTGGTCCCAAACTTTATCAAAATAAAAAGATTTTCTTTAAAATTAATAAAATTGTTAAATGACATTATTTTTCACATTTTATTGAATTTAAGCCCTTGTTGTTTCTTTGTCTTTTGCATGAAAAAAAAAATTGCTTGGACAGGGCTCGCAATACTATGCAATGTTATGGAATGAGGTAAGCCTCATTAAATTTTTGTCATGTAATTTGCTTTCCTAGTAAATGCAATGCAATCGCATGCTTAGTTATGCTTTCTAGTCTTGTTTTCTAGAATAAATTGTTATTGTGTTCATGCATTTTGCATATGCTTGCATGCTCATGCATTTGCCATGTCATCTCATTAGATAAATTTATGTGTTTATATAATTACATGCTCATGCATTTTCCCATGTCATTCTCTAGGGTAGATTGTACAAGTTTCACATGGTCAATAATGGACCAAATGCCAAATTCTATAGTTATCCTTTATATGTTGAATCTTTGGACTAATTTTGAAACAATGTGCTATCCTTTGAGATAGGTGTTGTAGGGTGTCTAACCAAGATTTTGAATTCTATTAGTTATGGAGATTGTTTCAAATTGTCAATTGGAACAGAATATTTTGATATCGATGCATATCAATGCACTATTTCGGGATTACACGCTATATATATATACACAAAGTTTGGCTACAAACTTGGTTGTAACCTAAGACTACAATTTTACTTAATATCTTTTTATTGAATGTGAATTCTGACAAATCCATCATTGGATTACATTTTCTTTTTACATCATTTATATTAAATTTCCAAAAGATCAAAATTCAATAACTATGTCATCAATCAATTATTAAAATTCCAAATTTTTGTAGTCTTAAATTATGCATCATTCATTTTTCATTGAATGTACACAATTTTATTAAATCAATGCACTTAAATTTATTGAATCTAGACAATCTGTACATCATATGTACTCAATCTATAATAAAATTTATAAAATTCTATTCATTCAACTCATCCATTTTTCCCAGAATGTACACAATTCTGGGTGATCAATGCACTCAAATTTCTCTAAGAATTTAGACAATTTGTATATCAAATGTACACAAATTTTTGTTGAATTTACTCAATTTTGTACATTCAACATATCCATTTTTCTCTAAATGTATACAATTGTTTGTTGAATTTACAAAATTTTGTACATTAAGCATATCCATTTTTTACAATTTTGTACAAAGAGCGCATTCATTTTTTTATAAGAATCCATGAAAATTTTGTTACATCAAATGTACACAAATTTTTTTTTTTTTGGTTGAAATTACTCAATTATATACATTTAAAGTATTCATTTTCACTGAATGTATACAATTGTATACTATGAACGCTCTCAATTTTTTTTAAGAACACATCAAATGTATAAAATTTGTAATTGAATTTATATATTTAACAGATCCATTTTTTACTAAGTACACACAATGCTCTACATGAACGCACTTAATTTTTTTTTTTTTTAAGGATATAAAAATCTTTAAGTTAGGATATTGGGCAATAAGGAAATTCCAAAAATAATTAATTTGGAGAAGATTAGGGCCCGTTTGGTAGAGGAGTTTGAGTAATGTTATTTGTATTTTTTTGAAATACGTGTGGGTGAAAAAATGTGTAGAAATGTGTGTAATTAATGTTGTTAAAAAACTGAAATTGAGTTATTTAACAACTCTACCAAACGGGGCCTTAGTCTATTAAAAATGAATGAAATATCACATTTCCATAAGTGAGCTACGTCAAACGAAATTGGAATAGTTAATTTAGAACATATCTTGGGGCACTTAAAAATAAAATCTTTCATAAACAATGAGAATCAAATCAGTTTTAAGTTATTTTCAAAATTAAAATTCGGAAAGATAATGGTTTTAAATAAATTAAATGCTAAAATATTTTTTAATAAAAGATATAATCAATTAGGTTTAAATTTCAAATTTGATTCTAATTCATTTTAAGTCAACATAAGTTTTGAACTCCTCTCTCTATCTAACTCTACGTAGTCTTTGATAGTAAAAGTTACGTACTTACCTTTCCTTGTGAGTTTTCAACCTCTCTATTCTGCTTTCTTATTAGATTAGAATCTCATAAAGTAGCTGTTTCCAAACAGCAGGCTCAATTTAGCATTTTGTTCAGATAATTTGAAATCAAACCATTAATGTCTCATTTTGTCAATCTTTCTAAGTTTAAACATTATGCTTTGTTACTGATAATGGGCTCAAATCCTGACAAAAGAGATCAAATGAACCACATACCCTGCCCATGCAACTTGTCATGGACTTAGGAGAATCTTCATATTTGGGGAATAAGATTGGAAGCTCTCAATGTCGCATGTAGTTGCACAATTAGAGCTTATCTTTTAGAACACTTCCATTAGCAATTTCAATGTTTTTTTTTTTTTTTTTTTTTTTTTTTTTTTTTTTTAAAAAAAAAAAAAAAAACTCTGATTAACCTTTTATATTCAAGTTGAAAGATTTTCCTTTTCGTACTTGGGAAAGTCAAGTATCAATGTCTGCCTCCATTACCTCCAGGAAGCTTTAGGGTATGTTTGGTTAGAGGTGAAATAGGAAGGATATATATATATAATTAAAAAGAGAGAGAGAGAGAGAGAGAGAAGTGGAGAAATGATGTTTAAGTTCTATCTTCCTATTGGATTCTTGACTCCTTATGTTATGTTTCAGTAAGGGCTTTAGCCTTTAAGTCTTTCAAAGAGCAGGTTAAAACTGTTGTGTTGGCCCGAAGTTCCAAGGCATTTTGATTGTAATCTTCTTCTTACTTCATGGAAACCATGGATTAAATTAACTAAGTAAATCAAGTTCAATTCCTTCAACCATTGCAAGGTCAATGTTCTGATATCAAATGTAATGAAAATTTTGTAAAGTTGGACTCTTAGGAAAATTAGTGGTAACTAGACCGATTTGAGGTAGTCGCCTTCAAAGAAAAGAGAATGAGAGAAACCAATAGGTTGAAAGGAAAGAAGAAATGTATATGACTAGTTTCTTATTGAGGTTCAATAATATTGACACATATTTATACAGGCTGGTTTACATCGAGTTCCCTAGCTAGTTTACTCAAACTCGTGAAATTAATTGAGAGAGACAACTAGCTAACTCACCAGCCAACTAATTGTAATAAATTCTTAAATCTTAACAACCCTTTACAACACCCCTCACCCCCTTCCAACAATTAGAATTAAATATTACAACATTTGGACTCATTAAAAAAATTCATCTATAACCTACCTATCCTACTTTGTGCACTCAACAAGGAGTTCTATCATCTATGAAATTTCAATTTCTAAAGGTGGGGAGGCCCGAGTAATATTGTTAGGAATGTCTATAGTGTTCATGTCTTTCCATCTTAAAGAAGTCCAACTATGTAAGTCTGGCATAGATGAACTTGAAGCCCTCGGTGGAGTAATGTGCAACATGATATGGGAAAGAAACAACTGGACAAAGTTTTAAATTTGAATGATGATGGGGTTTGGGTTCTGACTAGTAACAAGATAAGTACTGGGATGGATTTCACGGAAAAAGATGTCGACAATATGGAGGCAGAAGATTGTGAGGTAATTGTAGTTGATAATGATCAAAAACCAAAATTTTTGACTGGAATAAATAAACAATCTCTTGAAGAATTATCTGTTAGAAAAAGTCTGAGAAAGTGGAAAAAGCATCTTCGTGGGTCTAATGAAGCGGCTATTCCACAACCATCTGAAAACTCACAAATTTCTAATAAAAGATTGTCTGTACATTATGGTAGTGTTGATGGTGAAGATCAAACTCTTGTAAAAAAGAGAGCTATGGAAGTGTGTGTTGCCTTAACTCAATGCTCCATAGTTGAGGTTGGTCTTCAACCTTTCTGACTAAAATGAAAATTCTTAACCTTTTAGCGACCTTCATTGTTTGGTGAAGGAGGAAGGTTCAAAGAATTTTATTTATAGAGAAAAAAAAGCAAAAAAAAGAAAAAAAAAAAAAAAGAAAGAAAGAAAGAGAACTTGGTTTGTGTGATGTTGAAAAGTTTGAAGCTTGCTTGGGGAGGTCTAGCTTCGCTTTGGATGGAGGACAACACTTCACTGATGGACTTTGGCATGCTATATTACTTATCTATGGAATTGTTCGGATGGAGTGGTACTACCGTACTACACTATAGCTTGAAGTTTTTATTTAATTTATTTTCATTTAGGCTGCGTTTGTTTTGGGTGAAAACTACTTCTAGAAATGCTTTTCTGTAAATGCGGGTGTTTAGTTGCGCATGGAAAATAGCATTTCCGGAAATTCATTTCAGTTGACCCACAGTCAAGGGTGAAATTCTTTTCCCCTTTTATTTTCACTTCAAAAGCCATTTTCTAGAAAACACACAGAGAGAGAGAGAGAGAGAGAGAGAGAGAGAGAGAGAGAGAGAGAGAGAGAGAGAGAGAGCACGAGCTGCTAGCTAGAACCGTCGCTCCAAGCTCGGAGCAACCGCCGACAACCTTCGACCCACGAACTGACGAACCCATTGCCTTCGACTTTCGACCCAGACCCAGACCCATCGCCTCCTCAATCTTGCCGATCCACGAACCTCAACCTCGTTGTCAACCTAGACCCAAACCCATCGCCTCCTCGATCTCGCCTTTCCACGAACCTTGATCTCGTCGTCGACCCAGACCCAGACCCATCGCTCTCTCTTCCTCGATCTCTCAGTTTCTTTTTTTTTTTTTTTTTAAAGTTTAATTGTTGTTGTTGTTGTGGTGGTGTGGTGGTGATGTTTTGGTGGTTGTGGCTTTTGATTGCCGAAATTTGCTGCCGGAATTTATTGTTGAATTGGCTATGATGTTGAAATTTTTTGTAATAAAATTTGTTTGGATGCTGAGAAAATAGCTGAGAAAATGTGAAAAATTTGTAGGAAAATAGCATTTTCAAAATAGAACCAAACACATGAAAATATTTTCCACAACAATTTTCATAGTACAACCAAACACTTGAAAATATTTTCCTTTTCCAGAAAATAACATTTCCGGAAAATATTTTACAGGAACCAAACGCAGCCTTAGTTCCTTTTTATGACTTTTTTAGTAGAGCTATTCTAGTTTCTTGCTAGTGTTGCACAAGAGAAAGAGAAGGCTATTGTTTGAATTGAACAATGCCCCTATTTCTCTTCCTAATTCTATACCTTGATTATGAATAAAGTCTATTATCGTTTTCTCTCAAAAAAAAAAAAAAAATCCACTACTACAATTATACATAGTTTTTTTCTCCCTTTGTTCTTCATTCTACATATCTCTCCATCTTTAACATTTTCTCTTTCTTCTTCTGATTCTAAAAAACAAATAAAATCCTACACATTTATTCCCATAATCCCACTAATTTCGAAAGAAGGCAATTACTCAAAACTCAATTAGGAAGGTATGAACACACCATTTGTTTATAATAAAATTCATTATATTGCTTTCTCTTTCTCTTTATCTCCCTTTCTTTAATCGCTCCACAAAAAGAGAGCCTGAATTGCATGCACAAAATGCGTGTGATGTGGCTAGTGTGTACACACACACACATAATATATATATATATATATATACATATTTTCAAGTTACTCTACTAAATATATATTTTTATTGGGTGCGAGTTTTAATAAATTCACTATTAAATTAGATTTTTTTTTCTTATCCTTTACATGTTTAAAATATTTCAAGATAATTGGAAATCAATAATTATGTTATAGATCAAATGTCTAAATTTTAAGTTTTTTAAATTAAAATTCCGTTTAAAAGATGGATTTAGATTTTTAAATCGAATAATAAATAATATTTGATTGACACAAAACTTAACATGCAAATTAAAAACATGAAGAACATATAATCTAACGATGATATTTTTGAAATATTAATTTATTTAAAAAATTATTAGATAATATAATTTTGCTTAAAGTTATACCAAGTGTAACAGTCCAATCAATATTTATGAATTCAATACTTAAATTTCAGCTTCTATTTGATACAATAAAAGGAAAGAAAAAAACCTTTGATGCATGGGTTGATTGATATAAAACCGGGCCAGCTATTGTTTTGAGACCCGCTCCAATTCAAACCGGGCCCATAACCCGCCCTCGCCCCTTTTTCCTTTCCAAAACGAACTCGCTCAGAGCAGAATTCAAAAAGAGAGTGGCAGCAGCAAGCAGTAAGCAAGAACCGAAACGACGGCGTAGTAGCAAGAAAACACAAAAAACAAAACGACAATGTCGCATTTCTGGAAGCCCGGAGCCGAGAAGCCTCGCATAGTCGACGACGAAGAAGGCGGAGTTCTGTTCTTGTCCACCGCTGCCTCTTCCTCTTCCTCTTCGGGATTCGGCTATGGAGGCATGGAAAAGCAGAGGCAGAGGCTTCCCGTGTATAAATACCGCACCGCGATTCTGTATTTGGTTGAAACTCACGCCACTTCTATTATCGTTGGCGAGACTGGTAGTGGCAAAACCACTCAGATTCCTCAGGTTCTCTTTCTTTTTTTCCCTTTGCTTTTTTTTTTTTTTTTTTTTTTAATAGTAATAGTGAATTCAATATGTTGATGGTTATTTTTTTTTGGTGAAATTGGCAGTACCTTAAAGAAGCAGGTTGGGCTGATGGTGGGCGTGTTATTGCTTGCACTCAACCTAGGCGTTTGGCTGTCCAGGTTATTTACTTTTTAATTATTGTGGTTTTTTTTTTTGTTTTTTTTTTTTTTTGTTTTTGTTTTATAAGATTGATTATTCAATTATCTGAAAAGTACTTGATTTTTCTTTCTGCACATAACTAATTGAAGAATGATGGTGTAATTTTAGAACTAGTGTCTGTTAGGAAATGGTAAATTCAAATTATGGGTAAAATACTATTTTGGGTCCCTAAATTTTAAACTTTAATTAAGTTCTTTGTTCATCCTTAAACTTTGTAAAGAGTTTTTTTCAATAATTTAGGAATGAAAAAAGATATTTTTTTAAATGTTTAAGTACAGAATTAAAATATTTTTAATAGTTTAGGAATGAAAAACAAATTCTTAAAGTTTAGGTTTAGGGTTGAACCACGAACTTTTGGTAAAGTTTAGGGACTAAAATTTTATTTTACCTTTAAATCATTTAATCAAAATTTCGACACTTTCCTCACACGTGGGGCTCAAACTCTACCTTAATAAGTGGGTCTCAATATGTGGCATTTTTAACTTTTTATATGGGAATTAGAGTAGAGACATGGTTCGAACTAATAGTCTGTTTGGATTGAGGGTGAGTAGAGTAGATTTGGCCCACAATTAGCCTATTTTTAGCCAGCTGTACTCTGCTCCCCTCCACTCCTCCTCTTTCCCTTCTCAATCCAAACGGGCCCTAAGGATCACATGCTTTTATACCATGATAGATTGTTAGCTATGGTAAGAGCTTAAACTTTTCAGAAATGGCATATTTAATAATTTAACATATATTATTTACACCAAACAATCAAAATGAGAAATGAGAAAGGATCTTCATCAATGAAACTTCTTGTCAGTGAGGTCCTTCTTGCATTGCATCATGACAATAATCAAATCGTAGCATCTGTTGGTCAAACTATCTATATTGTTTATGCACGATAATATTATGCCTAATTAAGGAGTGCAGTTGGAATAGTGTGTATATGCATCATGACATGCTAGTTCATTGGCTGAGTGGGGGAGGGAGTATGGGTATGCTACTATTTCTATTGTGCTATAGCAACCTTTAATCTTTTTGCTTCATCTGGTGGGAGATAAAAAGGTAACTTTGATAGGATAAATAGGATAGGATAGGATAGGATGCATGATGCCTAATGCATGATTCTCAACAGAAGTCCTCAAGAAGGAGAGTGTATCTTCATAAATGTGCAGAAATTCAAGGAAAGCTTATTCTTTGCAATTAAGTTCGGACTTTCTAGTTTGAACATTTAACATCAGTTTTACCATATGAGAGGGTATTTGCTTATAAATATTTGCTGTATTGCCTCATAGTCAGTTGCTGCAAGGGTGGCTGAAGAGATGGGGGTCAAGCTTGGAGAGGAAGTTGGCTACACAATTCGATTTGAAGATCTTACAAATACAGTGAGACCTTTTACTTTCTTTTCAAGTTCTCACTAAATCTTTTATAGGATAATCTTCTATTGTGATAAAGCATAATCTACATCAGAATGCTGTATCTTGCACATATCATATGATTCTTAGAAAATTTTTGGTGTTTTAAACTAGAATTTGTGCAACAGCTTTTGTTGTTTTTTAGTTCCTTGTCATGACTGCTGAGAATTTCCATGTTTTGGCAGCACAGAATACAACCATGATAAAGTTTCTAACGGATGGGGTGTTACTGAGGGAAATGATGGATGATCCTCTTTTGACCAAGTATAGGTATTGAGTACACTTCTAGAAATTTTTATTATTCTCCTTCATGTTTTCAGCCTATCTTTAAACTCAATCTACTTTCGTTCCCTTGTTCCTTGCGTATTGGTTCTGTAAAAATTTTTGGTTTTAAAGATTAACTTATGTTGGTCAGTTTTAGCTGGTCTGCAAACGTTCATACATGTGCATTAAGATTTTACATGCAAAAACCAACTACTAAAATTAGCGATGAAAAAAAATTATTCGATTGTTTGTCGCTTGCACTTGCTTGTTAGTCCAGAAAGTAACAATAATTTATTAGTTTTCTTTTTCCTTTTTGTGACCAATTCTAACTAATCTATTGAGGATGCATAGCTGACCCCATAAATTTGGGATTAAGGCTTGTTGTTGTTGTATACCATGTTCAGCAAAACTATAATGGTCTGTCTTTTTAATAACTGTTGTTATAAATGTTGTTGTATTATTTATAATCATATTTCCGTAATATTTTCCCCTTCAATTTCTCTACTGTTTCAGTGTCATAATGGTTGATGAGGCTCATGAAAGGTCCATTTCAACTGACATATTACTTGGTCTACTAAAAAAGGTACCACAGGAAATTTTGAAAACTAAAAAATTCCCCCCCCCCCCTCCCAATATATATATATATATATATTTTTTTTTTCTCTCTCTCTTGAGTTTATAACCTTTTTGTACATTTTATTATTACTTACTTCCAGATTCAACGCCGTCGACCTGAGCTGCGCCTGATTATTTCCTCTGCTACAATTGAAGCAAAATCAATGTCTGCTTTCTTCCAAGCCAGGTTTTCTTCTAAGACTTAGAGTGAAGTTAGATTCTGCACTGGCTTGCTTTGGTTTATGTTGCCATGGTTCTGGTTTACAAAAAACATTCCAGTTAATTAGGTGGAATTTGAATTTCTTGTCCAATCCACCCCAAAGAAAATCCCTTAGAATATTCTTTCAATCTTTTTGCCGCACCTACAGATAGTGGGAATAGAGATAAAAAAAAAAGTTGGGCTAGATAGTGAACTTTTGATAAGAGTGAGTCTCCTCCTTTTTGATGAGTGCTATTTCTTCCAGCCAGCCAGTTGACTATGTGTTCTCTCTATAATGGGATCCTAGGTTTGCCTTGCCTTGAAGTGAGCTCCCAAAGGCATATCCAAGTATTACATAGGAAGGGATGAAACATGACATCCAAGATCACTTGTAAACTCATCAACGCTTAGAACTTCTCTAATTGGCACAAGTTCAGATATTCTCAAACTAATCCTTTTCTATAACCATATTTTCATTTCCAATTAATTTTTTTTTCTACAACTCATTTTTACGAACTAGGGCAGGTTCCACTCATTTTATGAACATCCTAGAGTCAATGATCTAACCTTAAAATCCAAAAATCCATCAAAGTATGATATTTTACACAATCAAATGAATCAATTGACTTAAATGCTTCTAATCTTGTAAAATCCCTAATTTCTAAAACCCTAGACTATAGAAATTTTAAGAAATTAGTGTGATTAGGAAGAAATTTGTACCTTTGAGGCACTTTAATGATCTTGGCTCCAAAGATTCAACCTTTACTCTTCTACCCTTGTAACTCTTAAGAAAGACCCTCTCCAGAGTCCTCTATGAGTGTACACCAATTTTGATGAGTTTGGTAACTTACAGGGGTAATTAACTATATTTTTCTAAAAGAAAATAGATATTATTATTTTTTGATAGTTAAAATTTTTTTCTGAAAAAGACTACTTCATGTACAACGGACATGAAGAATCATAAAGAATTACAACAAGAAAAAATTGTATAAAAAAAATGTGGGGGCTCTATGAACAACACTATGGAATTACTATTCAGAAAACCCCACGCACGAGACCAATAATATAAGGAGCTAGTGAAGGTTGCTAACAACTGAACCCTTGTACTTTTCACATCTTTGTAAGTGTGTTGATTGCATTCCATCCATATAGTTCACATCAAACATAATAGAACAAGGTACCAAATATTTGGTGAATGATTACAAAATCAATTCCTCCATTTAAACATAAGGTCGATGACCTTTTTCAATAAAACCTTTTTCTTTTTGATAAGTAAGTAAATTTTACTAATAAAAAAAAAAAACAACAACCTGTTCTCAGGAAGTGTACTAGCAGTGTATCAAGATTACAAAAAATTACAAGAATCCAAAAAATCTAGTAAACTAGAGAAGGGATGACCATTCAAAGTTGCCCACTCATATAAAGTGGAAAGGGGTCCAATTTAGTACTATAGATTTTTAGAGTACCTAGATAACTTTTGAGTTTTTGTTAACCCTTTTTGTATTTTTATTTTTTCCCTGCTTGGCTTTTTCCTTTGTATACTTCCCTTGTACTAGGGTTGTGCCCCTTTTGCACTTTTCTTTAATGGATATTATTGCTTATAAAAAAGTTCCTGTGAGCTATAAGATTCTTTTTATTGTATTTTATTGGCTCTTGGCTTGTACAAAAAGTTATTAAGTGAAAGTAAAAGTATGCTAGTTGTTACTGCCAAAGCATGCTTCCTATTGTTATTTTTCATATTCTTTCATTAATACATGTTATCACCTTTATCATATTCTTGTATAGGTTCATATTTTTTTGTTCCAAAATTATCTTGATTTTCCTTTTTTTGTTGCCTCAACTTAGGTTGACCAACAGTAATTGTTTTCCTTAGTATGTGGCCAACAAACATAGTCTTTTTTTGACTATCTGAATTGAAAAAAATTATTATTATTATTTTTCTGTAACTAGCAAAAGGCGTCGAGGATTAGAAGGTGAGGAGCTTGGACCAAGGATGGAACCTGCGATCCTATCAGTTGAGGTATACCGTACTGCCATTTTATGTCTCTCTCTCTCTGCCCACCCTCCTTCCTGGTTTTTCTAATTTGGAATACCAATTCATTTAATCATTATTTTTGTTACAGAACTACAGTAGTTTTCTTCAGGTAACATTATGATTTCTTATGGATATATCATTGTAATCTGCTTAACTTTAGGGTAGAGGGTTTAATGTACAAATTCATTTTGCTGAGGAGCCGTTTCGGACTATGTTCAGGCTGTTGTTTCAACAGTATTGTCAATTCATAATCAGGTACTCATAATTTTCTTAAGGTCTCTCTCTCTCTTCTGTCCCTTTCTCTCTCTGTTTGCTATCTTTATATTTTGGATTGGTAAGTCACACTGCACCCAGTGAGTCTTGAACCTACAATCTCACCTATACCTGTTTTTATTGGGGAGGAAGTGCAAATTTTAGCTAGAGCTCATTAGCTTTAAGGATTTCTTGTACACTTGCTGCATACTAGAGTGTCCTTTCAAAAAAAAAAAAAAAAAAAAAAAAAAGAAAGAGGAAAAAAAGCAGAAATAGTACATGTTCCAATTTAGATGTCTAACCAGCTCTCTTTTCTTCTTAAAGATCCTTGATTCTTTGCATTTGCTAGTTTTTCCTCCTCTGGTGCCTTAGGTGCGCCCTTCGTGTAAGCTTCATGTCAGTTGGTGGTGCATCCTTGGAATGATTCCTAATAAATTCCTAACTGAAATTTTATGGTGTAACCCCTTGCTACTTCATACATTAAGTTGTAGCATCGATTTGATCTACCATTACATCACATATGCAGCAGATCTACATTGAATCTGTGCTAGTGATGTATGCTTAGGGTGATGCTCCTACAGCAAGGAACTACATAAGAAAGGTCATAACTAAACTGTAAACTGGAGGAACCAAATTATTTTCTCCCCACAATTCATTAATCTTTAATTTTACAAATGAACTGTACTGTGTATTGACTTCCTTACCAAGGATTCATAAGTCCTTTGAACTTATTTATTTATTTATTATTATTTTTATTGAATGAATTGTAAATTGATGTACCATGTTATATTCCCTGAAAGCTTGTTTCTTCTTTATTGACCATAGTTATTTATCACTGTCCATGTCCATGTGTTTCCCAGCTGCTACTATACATAGAACCTTGTAGGCAATGGTTTCATTTTTTTGTGGAATTTACTAATAAAAAAATTATTGTGAAAGTTGATGAGAGGCTGTCCTTTTTTTTTTTTGAGGATTAACTTCTTAATATGCATAGAGAGTGGTGTATTGTTTCACGAATATTTATTGTCTAAATTATATTTGTTGTTTTTAGGAACCCATGGGTGATATTCTGGTATTTCTTACTGGTCAAGATGATATTGATACTGCTGTCAAGTTGCTTAATGAGGAAGCTCAAAGCAATGGAAAGAAATCTTCAGGTTTGAATGACAAAGCAATTATGTCTAGACTTTGTAGTTTCTACATGTATACATCCTAAAGTAGTTGTAATTTGCTGAAATACACACACAAGCTATATTTATAATGTGTACATGTTTGTGTCTATATGCAATCATGCGGCCATGTGTATGTGTGCGTGTCTATATGTTGTGATTTATTAGATGCTCCATGATTTGTAGATGGTTCTGTATTTATTAAATACAACTGAAGTTTTGTGTCATAATATCGTAACTGATCCACATCCTCTGCTGGTATTGTCCATTTCTTATTATTATTTTGTTTCCTCCCTCTTCCTTTGATCGGTATTCACATGATCATATTACAATACATGATACCATGGTTCATGAACCACTGGAATTGACTTGTATTAACAAAGAACAGGGGAGCTTGCTCTTTGCACTGCATCACTTGTTTAAGTTTGATTTTATTGAGTTGGCAGTATTACATGTTTATCTTGTAGATTAGTATTTAAGATTATATTCTATTAGACATAATCAAAATCATTATGAAAAGTTTTGTTGGACATAATCATGAGTCAATCTACATTTTCAGGATTAATTGTTTTGCCTCTGTACTCGGGACTCTCACGTGCGGAGCAGGTTAGTAATATATCAATATGGTGTCTTTGTTTGTCAAATTTCTGATTCACTGACTACCTTTTTGCTTTCTATAAGGAGTTGATTTTTACTCCAACTCCTAGAGGGAAAAGGAAAGTAGTGATATCAACAAATATAGCAGAGACATCGTTAACTTTGGAGGTAACATCTCTGCCCTCTAGAGCAGTTTTTGTTGGATGTGATTAGTTAAAAGCAACCAGGAAGTGCATTGTCATCCAACCTTATGCTTCTATTATGTGCAGGGAATTGTGTATGTTGTTGATAGTGGGTTCTCAAAACAGCGATACTACAATCCGGTAACGAATTTGTTGTTTGAATGTTTAAATTTATGTAGTTGCACTTGTATGATTAGTTCTCATACTATTTTTTTTTTTTTTTTTTTTTTTTTTTTGAGGATTAACTTCTTAATATGCATAGAGAGTGGTGTATTCTTTCACGAATATTTATCGTCTAAATTATATTTGTTGTTTTTAGGAACCCATGGGTGATATTCTGGTATTTCTTACTGGTCAAGATGATATTGATACTGCTGTCAAGTTGCTTAATGAGGAAGCTCAAAGCAATGGAAAGAAATCTTCAGGTTTGAATGACAAAGCAATTATGTCTAGACTTTGTAGTTTCTACATGTATACATCCTAAAGTAGTTGTAATTTGCTGAAATACACACGCAAGCTATATTTATAATGTGTACATGTTTGTGTCTATATGCAATCATGCGGCCATGTGTATGTGTGCGTGTCTGTATGTTGTGATTTATTAGATGCTCCATGATTTGTAGATGGTTCTGTATTTATTAAATACAACTGAAGTTTTGTGTCATAATATCGTAACTGATCCACATCCTCTGCTGGTATTGTCCATTTATTATTATTATTATTTTGTTTCCTCCCTCTTCCTTTGATCGGTATTCACATGATCATATTACAATACATGATACCATGGTTCATGAACCACTGGGATTGACTTGTATTAACAAAGAACAGGGGAGCTTGCTCTTTGCACTGCATCACTGGTTTAAGTTTGATTTTATTGAGTTGGCAGTATTACATGTTTATCTTGTAGATTAGTATTTAAGATTATATTCTATTAGACATAATCAAAATCATTACGAAAAGTTTTGTTGGACATAATCATGAGTCAATCTACATTTTCAGGATTAATTGTTTTGCCTCTGTACTCGGGACTCTCACGTGCGGAGCAGGTTAGTAATATATCAATATGGAGTCTTTGTTTGTCAAATTTCTGATTCACTGACTACCTTTTTGCTTTCTATAAGGAGTTGATTTTTACTCCAACTCCTAGAGGGAAAAGGAAAGTAGTGATATCAACAAATATAGCAGAGACATCGTTAACTTTGGAGGTAACATCTCTGCCCTCTAGAGCAGTTTTTGTTGGATGTGATTAGTTAAAAGCAACCAGGAAGTGCATTGTCATCCAACCTTATGCTACTATTATGTGCAGGGAATTGTGTATGTTGTTGATAGTGGGTTCTCAAAACAGCGATACTACAATCCGGTAACGAATTTGTTGTTTGAATGTTTAAATTTATGTAGTTGCACTTGTATGATTAGTTCTCATACTCGCATCATATCTTGAATGTTTCACCTTGCAAAATTGTTTCTTGTAAATGTATCAATCTTGCCAACTCCACTTGTGTCTATGATTGAGTGTTGTATATTTTTCTCACAACCAATTCCAGGCTTGAGCAGCATAAATTGTCACTTTTCATGATTGGATCCTATATAGATATATGTTAGGGTGTCCCCTTCTAGGAATGTGTTGCATTGGATTCCCATATGTAATGACAAGTGGGTTAGGGTTAACAAGGGTGTTACCCGTAAGCGACACACTACATAGGCACTTGGGTGTACTGAGAAATGGGCAAGGTTCCCTCACATTGGTGAATGGTTTTGGATAGAGAAGTTAATCCAGGAGAATAGGAGGATATTTAACAGGGAAACTAATGGAAATAGTAGATACTATAATTAGGAGGAGAATAAATATGGTGTGCTTGCAAAAAATTAAGTGGACAGGGGATTAATCTAAAGGAATTGAACATACATATATCAATTATGGTCTTCAAGAAAAGATAAAAATAGATATGGAGTAGAGATAATCATGGATAAAATTCCTTAAGAAGTTGTTGAGATTAGGAGGATAAGAGAGAATTTTTTTAATATAACTTATCCCAGGAGAAGAAACAATTAACATAGTGCATATGGTTCTCAAATAGGGTTGGAAGAAGCCATTAAGCAAAATTTTTGGAAGGACAGGGATGAACTAATTCAAGGGGTACCAAATAGGGAAGTGTTTTTATTGGAGGAGACTTGAATGGTCATGTTGGAAAAGATAGTAGTGATTTTAAAAGAATGAGTTAGGAGATGCTATTTTTGACTTTGCAATGGCATACGATCCGATATTGGTGAATACTTGGTTCAAGATGATTCACACTTAATTCCTTTAAAATTGGGACAAACGTTGGCCAAATAGAGTTTCATCGTTACTTGAAAAGTTGATGGTAGATATTACAAAGATTGCAAGACTAGAAGAGAGCATAACCCATAACCAATCAACATAGGTTGGTGGGACTAGACATTTGTATTAGAAGATGTTGGAAAATAAGAGATATTTGACATGGAAGTCCAAGATTTAAATGGTGGGGTTTGAATGAAGAGAAACAAGTTATTTTTAAAGATAGAATGATCAAAGAAGGTAAGTATGGCCTAGATGAAGCTCTTGAAAAGATGTGGAATGAAATCAAAGGTTTTATTAAAAGAGTGGCTAAGGAAGTATTTGGAGAATTGAAAGGACGACGAGTACCAACTAAGGCCTAAGGAGATTTGGTGGTGGAATGAGAGTGCAAGCAACCTTTAAATTAATGAGAGAGTTATAGAAGCTTGCCTAGATGTAGAGACAATGCCACATATAAAAGTATAAAGTGGACTGGGTTGCAATGTTAGGCTTTTGTTCTTTTTTTTCAATTCATGTTATTATGGACTTTTGTACTTTGCATTTGATTTGTATTGTCCCTGATGTACTTCCTGTATACTCAGGTGACACGCTTCTTTTTTTAATTATTTTTTATTACTTATATAAATTTTTTTATTTTATAAAGTGTTGCAGAAGGAAGCAATAAAGGCTATTCTGGAGGCTAGATTTTACGCTTATGATGAGATGTATAGCAAGTTTGGGGATGATGGATGGAGAAAAGAATATTTATAAACTTGCTATGATAGGGGAAATGAGAACAAGAAACTTGGAGTGTATCAAGTTGCATTGAGGATGAAGATCAAAAGAGTGTTAATAAAGAAAGATGGAAGAGTTAATATTATTTTTAATGGATTTTATACAAGAAATTCAATTGAGGATAGAAAAGATAGGTTTGTTAAAAAAAATAGGATTATAAAAATAAATGGCACATTGTCGTGGAATTTTATACCTATATACAAGAACAAAAGATATAAAAAATATACAAATTGTTGTGGAATTTTGCTTATGAGTCGCACTATGAAACTTTGAGAAATAGTGATTGCAATTGAATCTAGTCAAAGAAAAGATAAAACAATATTGGATAATCAATTTGGTTTTATACTTGGGTTACCATGGAAGCAATTAGATCTCCATATAGTTTTTATTGACCAAGTGAAAGTGTATGTTAAAGCACTTTAAAGGTTTTGTGACAGGTTTTAGAAAAGAATAGAGTTTCTCTAAAGTATATTAAGGTTAAGGATATTTATTTGACTGAGTTGTAACTAATGGGAGAACAAGTGAAAGAATCACAAGTGGGTTTCCTATCACAATAGGTTTGCATCAAAGACCCCACTTTAAGTCCATATTTCTTTTCGTTGGTTATGGATGAACTTATTATATACATTCAAGAATCATGATGAAGTCTCTTGGTGTATGTTTTTTTTTTTTGTAGATGATACAGTCTTAGTGGATAAAACTAGATGCATAGTGAATGTAAAGTTGGAAGTATGGAGGGATGCTTTAGAATCTAAAGGTTTTAGGTTAAGTAGGTCTAAAACAGAGTACATAAAGTGTAAGTTTAGTAAAAGGAGAAATAAAGAATTCAAGATGAATGGGTTGTAAAACTTGATAGCTAAGAGATACCAAAGAAGGGGGAGTAGCTTGAGATGGTTTGGTTATGTGCAAAGGAGATCGATTAATGCTTGAGTGAGGAAGAATGGTTTGATTCAAGTCAAGGGATTGAAAAGAGGTAGAAGACCTAAAATAACGTTAGTAGTAGTAGAAAATGACATGTTAATTAAGGAAGTTACAACAATTATGATTTTGGAATTGAGAGAATGATGGAAAAAATAAACGTGGTTGATATTGATTAGTTTATAGAGAATTCATTGCTGGTCCCAAAAGTTTTAATAATAAGGCTTTGTTTTTGTAACATGTCCTATAGCTTTGGAGTTGTGGAATATGGTGTCCAGCTATTTGGCCTCCATTGGGTTATGCCAATGACAGTCATTGATATGTTTGCGGCTTGGCAGGGGTCTTTTGGGAAGCATAGAAATATTTCTTTTTGGAAGGCTGTGCCACATTGCATTATGTGGTGTCTTTTGGCAAGAACGGAATTCCAGAAGTTTTGAGGGGTGTGATCAGAATATCCTAGAAATTAAAGCCTTCTTCTATCCGTATTTTGTTGGATTGTGGTGCTGGTTTTCTCTCCCCCCCTTGTTTTTCTCTCTTACACTTTTTTGATCATTGTATTTTGAATTGATTGTACTTCTCTCTTAGCACACCACCGGTGTACTAGGTTTGTTTTTTACTAATAAAATTTTTCATTGCTTATAAAAAAAGAAATATTTCTTTTTGGAAGGCTGTGCCACATTACATTATGTGGTGTCTTTGGCAAGAATGAAATTCCAGAAGTTTTGATGGATGTGAACAGAATATCCTAGAAATTAAAGCCTTCTTCTATCCGTATTTTTTTGGATTGGAGTGCTGGTTTTCTCTCTCCCCCTTGTTTTTCTCTCTTACACTTGTTTGATAATTGTATTTTGAATTGATTGTACTTCTCTTTTAGCACACCGCCGGTGTACTAGGTTTTCTTTTTTTTCTAATAAAATTTTTCATTGCTTAAAAAAAAAGTGTTTTTTTTTTTTTTTACTGGGGGATTAAAGTGTGGATTATTGGTCTTGGTTTAGAATGAAGTAAATCATCTTTAGGTTGGGATAATTTAACTTTTTTGAATTATTTATAGAAACATGCTACACTATAATTTTATATCATATTTTTTCCCATTTGCATGTAAAAATTTTATTGTAATTATGATTGATTCAAATGGCATCTAAAATCATTCTATGTCTGTCTACTCTTTCTTATCATTGAATCTTTCTTTTTTTTTTTTTTTGTTTGGTTTGCTGCAGATTTCAGATATTGAGAATCTGGTAGTGGCACCTATATCCAAGGCATCTGCTAGACAAAGGGCAGGTAGAGCTGGACGAGTTCGACCTGGGAAGTGTTACAGGTACCTATCTTCAAGGCAATATTTTACTTCTTGGGAAATTAGAGTCAATTAACTGGTAAAGTGACCTCATTTATAATCACTATTGTTAGTAATTTATTACTTTAGTGCTCAAACCTTATCACATTCAATTCATTATAAATGAAGCAGTCAAGTGTTGTTACTGTTTCAGAATTACGGATAAGGCACCTCTATTATCATTTTACCTTGTTATGCTTCAGTTTTGCAGTTAAGAATTCATAAAGCATGTGACCACTCAATGCACTTGCACCAAGAAAAGTACCTTTGCCTTTGCTACACATGTACCTTCAACTAACATTATTGAGACAATAACATGCTTTTATATGAAGAAACATTATAATAAGTTAATCTTATGCATTAGGTACAATTGTGTTAATGGGAAATGACTCAGAATGGCCATTTTAGTTAGAGGCAACTTGGTTTGTGGAATCTGTGATTCCCATAAAAGTTCACATTCTCTAAATCTTGGATTATCAAAATCAGTTTCCTGAAAATGTAACATGCCCATGTTTGGTTCACTAGTTGAATTCCTGTCAGGTTCTTTGGAATGTAACATTCCTGCATTTTGTTAGATCTAAACTTTTCTAGGATGATAACAGCTTTTGCCGTAGACTTTCAAAAATACCCTTGTTTAGTATTTAGTATAACAATACGATCTTGCGTTCTAGGCTTTATTTTGGCCCAAGCCTGAAACCATCTCCCTCTTTCTGCTCTGGATCAACAACAGTCATGTATGTGGGCTAACTATAGTTGTCGGCTGTATCTTGGTTGGGTTGGGGAGGGGGGGGGGTGGGTGTGCTGGGCTGTTAGTGGTACTAAAGAGCTTCCACCAGCACAATTAACAAGAAATGGTCTGAATTGGGACAACCTGGATGCACGAAATGGGCAGTTTTGGAATTATTGAAAATAAGAAGTACATTTTAGTTTCTGAACATTCTTCCTACCATTTTTTGAAAAGGAATTTTTAATTAACAAGGTTTGAATGTGGTTATGAGATTTCTACGTTTTGTGGAAGTGTGATACCCATGAAAATGTTACATTTCCAAAAAGTACAGTTTAATCTGGGAGCCATACATGAGAATCTGATCAGATTCCCAGAAAGAAATGGGATTCCACTAACCAAATGGCTTGTAAAGGTTTAGCTTGTAGAAGCTTTCAAAACACTCTTTAATATATTTGTAATGATATGGGTATACTCTTATTTTTAGGTTTACATTATTTTAAACTGAGCACAGTCATGCTCTGTTTCAATTTATCGGTTCACAAGTTTCAAAATCTTCAGAATTTGATTATAACTGCCAATTTTCATAAGCAATTTATTTTATTAGAGTTTACACACTGCTGATGCAAGCCAATTTTCCTTGTAATCTTAGCCTATCATTTACTTCCTTTTTATGATTTAATCTTTTGTGCCCATGTTTTTGTGCATTCTGCCTAAGTTTCAAAGGTTGCTATTTGAACTTGTAGAGATGATATGTTAACTGCATTTCCAGTAATTTGATACATAGTTACATCTTGATCTTTATTCCTGTGGCTGCAACCAGGTTATATACTGAAGAGTATTTTGTCAATGAAATGTCTGCTGAGGGTATTCCAGAGATGCAAAGATCAAACCTTGTTTCCTGTGTGATTCAGGTATGCAGTTTAGTTGCAATAAGTTCTATAAGTCATAGTGTGCAACTGTGCATCCTCTCCTTCCACATTTTTTTTTTTTTTAAAATTTTATGATTCCATAATGGGTTGATGAAACTCTCGTATTGCAATAATTTCTTGTCTTTGAAGTGTTCATTTTTGTGTTGATTATCTTCTGATTTATGATAGTGGTTATAAATTGACATGAAAAAGGAGGGAAGGAGAGACATAGCTTGAACTGGGGTTGACTTCGGTATATGATATAATTAGTTGCTTGTACCACTCCTCTATGTCCTTTATGCATAATTGCTTCAAAGATTAGCAAACTGTCCTTTGCCGATGGTGATGTGGGAGGCACCAGGAAATATTTGTTTTAATTTATTTTTATTTAATTTTGGAAGTCAATTATGGTTTATCAGTCAATTTTTTATTTTAGGTCGTAGTAGTTAAAATTAATTAGTATATTTATTTTCCCGGAGTCAAGGTTTTTGTTGTAATTCAATATTTGGGATTTTCCAAGTCATTTAGGATAAGATTTTCATAGTCAATTACAATAAGAATTAGGGTTTGCCTATGTCAGTTAGAGTTAGGTTTTAGTTTTAGTAGTCTCTATAACCATATTATTGTATTCCTATGGGGATGATCATGGTTTGATTGATTGAAAATTTTGCATAGTTTGGTTCTGGTTGCAACCAACACCAACCCTAGGTTCTAACTACTAGAGGTTTCTCTCTTGCTTGGTGCGGACCCTTAAATTATCTATTCTTCAATTTTATTATTGCATTGTTTTGGTTTTATTCCTGTGGCAAAGGTTTATTCCCTTCGTTGATTATCTTGATTGTCATTATCATGTAGTTTGTGCAACAGTCAGTAAAACCTCCAACATGCTTAAGCTTCAAAGGAGTGTAGTATAAACTTTTTTTCTTTCAATACAAGGGCAAACAATTATATTAAGAAGAATTATGTGAGAGAACTTCAATACGTAAATGATTTATTCCTCCAAGACCAACAAGCTAGCCACCCTTTATCCTTTATTATGGGGGGAGGTGTGTCATTTGAGCCAAAGCTCATTGGATTTTCTTATCTTCTTATTTACAAGGGCCTGAAATTAGTGAAGTGTCATGATGGCAGACGGTTATAAATTGGTTTCTTTATGTCATGTTTTTCTTATGATCTCTGGGCTTTTCTTCAAGCAAGAACTTAATATAGTAATGATATGCCTTGGAAGAGGTTTTTTTTTTTTTTTTTTTTTTTTTTTAAGCAATAGTTTTGATGGTAATTATTTTGTTCTGATGTATCAGTTAAAGGCCCTAGGTATAGACAACATCCTGGGCTTTGATTGGCCTGCATCTCCATCTCCTGAAGCAATGATTCGAGCGCTAGAAGTACTGTATTCTCTTGGAGTGTTGGATGATGATGCCAAACTTACTTCACCGGCTGGATTTCAAGTGGCAGAGATTCCATTAGTATGTTGCCAATAAACTACGTTGTCATGGTTTTTAATTTTTTATAAGCAATAAAATTTTATTGATGAGGTGGATCTATGTTTTCATGGTTGATGCGTGTGATCGCTCATGTGTTTGATCTTCTACATTTTTTAAAAGTATTTTCCCAGTTTGGCATGCCTGGTGTTATATTCTACTGTATCTTGCAGTAAAAATTTTCACCTGGTAGTTGTTATTACTGCATATTAGCCTCCCATTCACCCCCCCCCCCCCCCCCCCAAAAAAAAGGGAAACCTATCCTGGAGCTCTCGCCTTAATTTTTCATGGAATCATTTTATCTCTGTTACTTCATGGAGTAAACAAAGGTCTAAGTTACTTCTTATGACAATGAAACTGAAATAAATGAATACTGGTCAAATGATCTCATGCTTGTTTTTTTTGGTTGCCTTTCATTCTAACCTCATTTTTAAGTGAGCCTATTATCAGTTTCTTATTTTGTTCCATTGCTATCACTTTTCAGTTCATAGTTATTTTTAGAACTATATTTATGAATTGTTTGAAACTAACGCTTATGGAAGCATGAGCCTTGAAAATATATTGTTTATATCCATCAAACATCTGTATGTTGTTACGTATTCTCTTACAATTATTACGTTTTTAATATAGTGTAATCTGGATGAGCTTGTATTATATTTTGGGATGTGTTTGTTGTAGTAGGTTTGTTTCTGACATGGTTGATTTTTACCTTTTTCTTCAGTCAATAAATTTTAAAAATGAAACTTGAATGTGTGTTGAAATTTTCAATGTAGGAACCAATGATCTCCAAAATGATCCTTTCTTCAAATGAACTTGGGTGTTCAGAGGAGATTCTTACTATTGCTGCCATTCTCTCTGTCCAAGTAAATTGTTTTATCCCTCTTGCCTTAGTTGATCTAATATATTATCACTTTCTCTGGTTCAAGGTTTATATATGGTGCACTTTGAATTTTAAGTGACAGACACAGGAAAAATGCTGACTGAGAAAGCCATGTTGGGCCTTGTCTGCTCTTTTCCTTCCTCTAATTATTTAGGAAGAGAAAAAACTGCGGGCCCCATGGGGGTTGTCCCACATTCGTAGGGAGGGAGTTAAAAGGCTTTATCAAGTATTAAGCTATCCTATTAGTTAGAGTACTGTTTTTGGTGTGGGCTTGTGTCTTACACTTAATGACCCTCATGTGCTTTCTCTTCTCCCTAATGAGAGAANTTTCAATTTTTCTGGACAGCACAACTTTAAAAATTCCTTTACTGTACCTCTAGTCTTCATTTACCCAAAAAAAAAAAAAAATCCTTATTCCTCTGTTAGTTGTCAATTTTGTTTTATCTGTATGTTGGTCATATACTTTATCCTACATGCTTTGTTGTGCCAAGAAATCAATCTAATTTCTGAGTTTGAACTGCTGCACATTCAGTCCAACTTTTGAGCCCCACTTCCAAAAGAATACCCTAAAGGTTACACCTTTTGAATGATCAAATTTGAATTTAAATTGAGCATTCACAATCTATCCGAAATGATTGTCTAACATATAAAATTTAGAATTGTTCCATCTCATTGTTTGGTGCTTTGATGGGTGATGGTACTACTGATATCTACTCAATGCATCTTCCGTTACTGGACCAGTAATTTGTTTTTTTTGGGGTTGGGGTGTAATATATGTGATATTTTTCTTTGCTCAGTAATGGTTGTGTAATGAATGCAGGGTGACCATGTGACATTCCTAAATGTTTACAAAGGGTTTCTTCAATCTGGAAAATCTTCGCAATGGTGTCATAAGAACCATGTGAATTACCAAGCCATGGTGTGTCTCTGTTTTTAGCTGCTTTAAAAATTTTAAGAAATATGTTTTTTTTAAAGGTAAATGTTATCACATGCACCTGTAATTATTTGACCTTGACCTCACATCTCCTACTTATTTAAAACAGGAGGAGATGCTATTTGGTCCAAAGACCATTGGCCAATTAATGAAATGGTTTAATTTTCACTTTTCTTAGTTCCATGTGCGAATGTAGCTCTAAATTTACTTGATTTAAGTAGTATTACCTTGTGCACTTTGTGGTTGTGGTTTTGTTTATGTTGATATTGGTTTACATGCTGTGCAGAAAAAAGTGATTGAAATTAGAGGGCAGCTCCGAAGAATAGCACAGAGATTAGGCATGGTCTTAAAATCTTGTGAGGGAGATATGAAGGTAACTTTCCAAGAGATTTACTGATAGAACAATGTCATACTTCCCTATAAAACATTTGTTTGCATTGCAGAGAAAAGGGCAGTAGAACCAACCAGCAATTCATTTTTAGCCACTTGATAGACTACAACATGAAATCTGCATTTTTGTTTCTCTCTATCCTTGTCCCATTGGTCACAGGAAGATGTCATGCTATTCATACTTCTATTGGCTTAAAAGCTTCAGAGCTTTTAACCATTATTAATACTAGCTTATAACCTGCACCATGCATGGTACCCATTTAAAATATATATATATATATATTAGTAAGAGTTTGGCTAAGTAGTAACATAATTATCTAAAGTTGGATGTAGAGAAGGCTTTTGATCATGTGAATTGGAGTTTTCTCATCCTTTTCTTAAGTGCTGTGGTTTTTTTGAAAAGTGGAGGCAGTGGATCTTCTTTTGTTTATCTACTGTTCATTTCTCCATCTTGATTAATGGCTCTTCCTGTGATTTTTTTGGGAGCTGTAGGGGGTGAGACAAGGCAATCCATTGTCTCTATTGTTATTAGTAATTGTCATGAATACGGTGGGTAGAATGTTGGATAAAGCTGTTAATGAGGGCCATATAGAGGGATGTTCTTTAGTAATGTCTCGTCTCCTCTTTGCTGACGATACTCTCATTTTTTGTGACACTGATCTTGATCAGCTTTTGCTACTTCGTATGGTGCTCATCTGGTTTGAGGCTGTTTCAAGTTTAAAAATTAATCTGGGTAAGTCAGAGTTAGTTCTTGTGGGAGTGGTTCCGAACATTATGCTATTGTTGGATGTGTTAGGATGCAAGCAGGGTTCACTTCCTATGAAATACTTGGGTCTTCCTTTGGGTGCTAACTTCAAAGAGAGGATGATACGGAATCCAATTTTAGAGGTGGAAAGGAGACTTGTGGGATGAAAATGTGTATATTTATCCAAAGGGAGGAAGAGTCACTTTAATTAAGAGTACTCTATAGGGCTTGCTTACCTATTTTCTCTCTTTATTTCCTATCCCCGCAGATGTGGCTAATCGTATTGAAAAAATCCAGCAGAAATTTTTATGGGATGGTATGGGGGGAGGACTAAATTCAATCTAGTTAAATGGGTGACTGTTTGTATTCCTCTTTCTTCAGATAGTTTGGGTATTAGAAGATTGATTTTTTTTAATGAAGCTTTGTTAGGGAAATGGTTGTGGTGTTATAGTCTTGAGATGGATGCTCTCTTCAGAAGAGTGATAGAGGTAAAGTATTGAGTTAGTTTGTGGAGAACTATTAGACGGGGTTGGTCTTCTTTGTCATGTCACATTGAATATGAGGTTGGGGATGGAACATGGGTGAAATTTTGGCAAGATCGATTGTGCGGGGAGATTTCTCTTGTTGTATGTTACCCTGAATTATTTAGAATTAGCACCCGCAATAAGGAGGCAAGTGTGGCTGATTTTATGCAGTTCACCAGTGGGATTCTTTAATGGAATCTATACTTTGCCTGGGCCATACAAGCCTGGGAATTGGACTCCTTGACGACCTTTATGGATACCATTTATGGTACAGTAATTAGGGGGATTAGGGAGGATAAGATGTGTTGGAAACCTTCCAAGAAAAATGGCTTCAAGGTTGGTGTTTATTACCGACTTTGGGTGCTGGTGCTGTTACTAGTGATCATCCTTTCCCCTGAAAAATATTTTGGAGATCAAAGTCCCCTTCGAGAGTAGCCTTCTTTGTATGAACTGCAGCTTTGGTTAAAATTTTGACAATTGACAATTTTAAGGAATAGAAAGATAAGGATTACCAATTGGTGTCATATGTGCAAATGTAATGGTGAAATTGTTGATCACCTTTTGCTACATTGCCCTATTGCTGCAGACCTGTGGTCCATGAATCTGTTGAGCTTTTAGCTTTTTGGCAAGGTCGATACTTGGTATGGTTAGATCCCCCATTGCTTGAAGTGGTGCATTTGGGGGGAAATGAATAGCAGGAGTTTTGAAGATACTGAAAGTTCTATGCTTGACCTTAGTTGTTCTTTTTCAGAACCTTGTTGGACTGGTTGTCTGCCTTGAGGAATCTTTCTTTATTTTCTATTGTTGATATATTAGACATATGCAATTTTTGTAAGTGACTGGTTACCCGTTATATCTCCTGTATTCTTGGGTGACTCATTTTTTTTTTATATATATATATTATTACTTTTCAAAAAGTAATTAGTGACAGTCGATTCATAATTCATTCACCTAAAACTTCATCTCTCTAGCATTTAAGAAAACCATCTATGGCTAATCGTATTGAAAAAATCCAGCAGAAATTTTTATGGGATGGTATGGGGGGAGGACTAAATTCAATCTAGTTAAATGGGTGACTGTTTGTATTCCTCTTTCTTCAGATAGTTTGGGTATTAGAAGATTGATATTTTTTAATGAAGCTTTGTTAGGGAAATGGTTGTGGTGTTATAGTCTTGAGATGGATGCTCTCTTCAGAAGAGTGATAGAGGTAAAGTATGGAGTTAGTTTGTGGAGAACTATTAGACGGGGTTGGTCTTCTTTGTCATGTCACATTGAATATGAGGTTGGGGATGGAACATGGGTGAAATTTTGGCAAGATCGATTGTGCGGGGAGATTTCTCTTGTTGTATGTTACCCTGAATTATTTAGAATTAGCACCCGCAATAAGGAGGCAAGTGTGGCTGATTTTATGCAGTTCACCAGTGGGATTCTTTAATGGAATCTATACTTTGCCTGGGCCATACAAGCCTGGGAATTGGACTCCTTGACGACCTTTATGGATACCATTTATGGTACAGTAATTAGGGGGATTAGGGAGGATAAGATGTGTTGGAAACCTTCCAAGAAAAATGGCTTCAAGGTTGGTGTTTATTACCGACTTTGGGTGCTGGTGCTGTTACTAGTGATCATCCTTTCCCCTGGAAAATATTTTGGAGATCAAAGTCCCCTTCGAGAGTAGCCTTCTTTGTATGAACTGCAGCTTTGGTTAAAATTTTGACAATTGACAATTTTAAGGAATAGAAAGATAAGGATTACCAATTGGTGTCATATGTGCAAATGTAATGGTGAAATTGTTGATCACCTTTTGCTACATTGCCCTATTGCTGCAGACCTGTGGTCCATGAATCTGTTGAGCTTTTAGCTTTTTGGCAAGGTCGATACTTGGTATGGTTAGATCCCCCATTGCTTGAAGTGGTGCATTTGGGGGGAAATGAATAGCAGGAGTTTTGAAGATACTGAAAGTTCTATGCTTGACCTTAGTTGTTCTTTTTCAGAACCTTGTTGGACTGGTTGTCTGCCTTGAGGAATCTTTCTTTATTTTCTATTGTTGATATATTAGACATGCAATTTTTGTAAGTGACTGGTTACCCGTTATATCTCCTGTATTCTTGGGTGACTCATTTTTTTGTTATATATATATTATTACTTTTCAAAAAGTAATTAGTGACAGTCGATTCATAATTCATTCACCTAAAACTTCATCTCTCTAGCATTTAAGAAAACCATCTCGCTATTATCCACATGAATCTCTCTCTTTCCTTCTGTTATCCCCTGTTTTCTTTTATTTATTTTAAAAATAGATTACTTAGGCACCCCATTCAAATTAGAGGGAGAAAAATAGGAAAAGAAGAAAAAAAGGAATTGAATGATGGCATAGAATTGTCTTAACCCATTAAGGAAGTTCTCTAAAATAAAGATTTTTTTTTAAAATATGGTTATTTTAGGATGAAAACTAACATAATTACTAATTAGAATTAAGGGATAAGTTATAACAAATGAGATTATACTTCACAACTGCTTGCTAGTGTCACTGGTATACTACACAGTAAAAGTATTATTTTTCATCAGCATCGGCTTGAAACATGCTTGCAACTGTTAATGGCAATTCAGCATTCAAGTTGAAGGAAATCTAAAACCTAGAATGAAATTCAAATGATCTGAAAAGGATGATAACTGATCAATCTAAAATTTTCCTGTGATTCACTTGTTCTCGCAAGCAGCAGCATCCTTGATGGCGTTACCTTTTTAATAATAATAATTTCATCATCATCATCTTCTGCTTATTGTATCAAGATCTTCAATTGTGCTTGGCAATAAATCAATTTTTGAAAAGAACAAATCTGACAAAAGCCAAAAAAGCTCAACCAAATGACTAATAGTAATAATCAAACAGAGTAAAATGATGGTAGGATTAATAATAGCTGGTAATTAGGTGGTATGCTATTAATTATTCACTCTCCAATCTCTAATCATTACTCTTGAAATGGAGAGGAATATTAAGAGATTAATTGAAGGGCATAGACCAGGGTTTTGACCAAACCTTGTAATTGTAGCCTATACATGTGGCATATAATGTGCAATTTTAGGATTGCTAGTTCCATTCAGCATTGGCTTTTCCTCATTTCCATATCATTTTCTATTTAGAACTTAGAAATTGTCATTCTGAATAATTTAAAATTGAAGTTTGAAGATCAAAAAACCTTTTCTTGTTATATTCTGAGTAGTTTGAAATTGTTAATGTTCTATTGTTTTTAATCCTGTCCAGGCAGTAAGAAAGGCAGTTACTGCTGGCTTTTTCGCTAATGCGTGTCGTTTAGAAGTGAGTAATTCCTTATCAGACTAACTATCAATGCACCTTGTTCTCTTTGGACATATGAATTTATGTTCATTCCTGTTAGTTGTAAAACTTCATTATTTCGGCCATTTCATTTCAACACTTTTCTGAGTGATCCCTCTGATAAATTTATGTTCTTATCTTGTCAAAGGCATTCAGTCACAGTGGGATGTATAAGACTGTCAGAGGCTCTCAGGAGGTTTATATTCACCCATCGTCTGTGTTGTTCAGGTTTGTACAGAAACTGGTCTGATATTTGACTTGATACTGTATTAATGAACTTATGGTTTTTCTCTTTTTGGTTATTTTAATAAAGGGAAAATGAAAGATTTTATTTATTTATTTATTTTATGCATAGTTTTTTAGTTGTACTATTATGTAGTAATTGAAATAACAATATTCAAATGTCGCCGCATGCTCTTCACATGATAATTAGTTTTCCTGATCTTACACTGGAATCTAGTGCTACAGAGAATGGCTTAGGTAGGGACCTTGAATTTTGCTAGTTTTATCCTCTTTTGGTATAGGTTGGGTTGGGAAGTTCCCCCTTCTTTTCTTGTGCATACTTAAATAATTAATAAAAGTTCAATTATTGAGTAACAGGAATATGCATTTCTA
The DNA here is from genome assembly GCF_002906115.3 of Quercus suber. Classification (NCBI taxonomy): domain Eukaryota; kingdom Viridiplantae; phylum Streptophyta; class Magnoliopsida; order Fagales; family Fagaceae; genus Quercus; species Quercus suber. The sequence continues at coordinate 627,350 of NW_027069716.1, forward strand.
TTAGAATACTTGCTTATGGCAACCTACAGTAAAGAGTAACAAAGGGCAATCAACACACACTTCACTTATTTATTTTATCTTCTCAGAGATTGCTGCTATTTCCAATACAGGGTAGTCATTTTCTCATATATTTGCACAAAGGTTCTTCAATTTCTAGGAAGCTCTTTCACCCCATGGTTTTCTTTCTTTCTTTCTTTCTTTCTTTGTTTTTGTTTTGTTTTTTTTTTCAATCGCACCAATAATTTTTGTATGTATCTGTGTGTTATCATTTGTTTTTGCTGTCTGATCCATGCTGCAACCCTATTGGCTGTTTCTCTTTTTATGCGCTTCATCCATAATGTATTATCATCTGATTAGTACATGTGTTGTGCACATGCTATTATTTCATCTCAAATATGTGTTCATCATGCAGAGTTAACCCAAAGTGGGTTATATTCCATTCTCTTGTCTCAACTGATCGGCAGTACATGCGCAATGTCATCTCCATAGATCCTTCTTGGCTAAGGGAGGCTGCCCCACATTTTTACCAGCATCAACCACACAATGCTATTGGTCACTGACCTTGCTGTTTGATTTGCTTATGCAATGGATCAGGGGGAAGCAATTGGTATGGCCTAGATCAGTAACCTAGGAATTTCCTTGAAAATATATGTATTAATTTTGAGAACTCTAAATTGCCATTTTTATATTCATCTCTTTTTGATATATAGAGTGTAACATATAGGACTAGTTGACATTGGTTTTAAGCTGATCTCTTGTTCATCATAAATATTAATTTTGTCCATAGTAGAGAGAATGAGGTTTGTGCCATAAAGTAATGGTAGTTTGAATGATAACCATATCTTTGGGCGATCCCTTCTTTTTTCCTGAGAGGAAATGGAGGAATTATTATTGCATTATGCTTATGTTTTTATGTGCTTTTTAAATGAGAAAGGGTATTGGGGAACATATTTAGTAAATTGAGCGATGCTAACAATTTTTAAGACTGTTTTACTTGTTTGTATCAAACATTTGAAAACTAGCAAATTGCCATTGAACTTGAACGTGAACTCTCTGTACTACACTTTTTTAAGTACGAAGAATTGCAGGCAATGTAAATATGCATTTTTTCCCCAACTTTGGTTCGGAAAAATGAATTTAGAGCTTATATTTCCTTGAACCCGTTGATCTCTATCTTTTTGCCAGTAATGGTTTCAGCTCTTGTTGTCGCCAAGCTTTGGGGATGACCGATAACTGTTTGTTTGTTTTTATTTATTATTTATTTTTTTTAATATTATAAATTGTGTTGTTCAAGGTTCTCTTGTCCTGATCTAACTTCGATACATCCACCTACATCGTGTAATATTTAGTCAGAACCTACTCCATACCTTGGAAAATTCCTTATGCACAATCTACGATCGCCAATCAAATGGACTGTTTGTTCATTCGGTTGAGTGCAAGTGTGGTAAATTAAATTAGTTTTGTGGCCTCGAATTTGTGTCCTATTTGGATTCATCGCCTATTCACAGAGATTAATGCCATACGGATAAGACAAATTTAAGAAATTTAATAACATGTGCCAGTGCCAGTCGGTCAAGTCAAATTTAAGCAATCTGATTAGGTAGCTCGTGATCTTCCTCAAACGTGCTATAATTAAAAAATTAAATCACCTACGAGTCCCAACTTAAGACTTTGATTTTCAGAAACTAGGCAAGGGAAGGAGGGATAATTTTCCATTTACAAGTTGATAATAGTTTATCTTTACAATGAATTGGACAATCTTTAGCTTCTCATTCTACTCATATTGTACCAAAAGTCTAGCAAGTGTAGTGGTAAAAAGTAATAACTGAGTTTCTGGTCTTTATAGTCCTCATTCCTCTCAATGGCCGATTCATGAATTGCACCAGAAGTCTTTTCAGTAGACAGGAATTATTCAAAAGAAAAACAAAAAGTTCATTGTCAATTGTTGAGCTGAATTTTATAATTACCGCATCACATGTTTTCAATACCTATTTTAGCCAGTGAGTGGTGGGATTTCCTCATTCTTAAGAACATTCACGCTAGCTCGGATTTCTTTGTTGTTAAGAGCATTCACATCAACTTGTATAACAATTTGTCTGATGTGGGCGGTTTTGAGATGTGATTTTGTAAAATAGAAAAAGTACGTTTTATGCTAAAATAGGTAGAAAATTTTGCATAAACTAATGCAAATGCTCTTACTTACTATAGTAACAATATAAATTTATACAAGTTTATATGGACTGATTTATATATATCTAAAAGTTGAAGCATAGTATTTATTGATATTACACTCCAGTTGAACCACATCAGCATCCACATCATTATCTTTTTTCTTTCCAATTTTCCTATAATTGTTTTTAACATTTATTTTTTTAATATTTACAAATTTCCAACTTTTCTTTTTCCCTTACATTTTCATCTCTCCACTACCCTTTACATTAATATCATTCTTCCTCTTTCTCTTTATCTTCTTTTATTTTTGTCTCTTCTTATTTATATTCTCTTATAATAAATTTGTTACTATCATTTCCATTATATGCATAGTATTCCATCACAAAAAAAAGTTGTTTCTCTCTCTCTCTCTCTCTCTCTCTTTCTCTCTCTCTCACTTTTTTGGTGGATTTTATTTTATTTTATTTTTCTTGCATCTTTGCTTTAGGTTGATAATTTTTTATATTCTTTAAAACTCTACTTTGGGTAAATGCGATTTAGTTCTATTAAAATTTTTTTTTCCCTCTTTTTGTTGGTATTTATTGTAATTTGGTATTTATTCTATTACATAGCTTGATTTTTTATAGTGCTCAATTTAGATGTTAAATTATGAGACTTTACTAATTTTTGTTTATTTTTTAATCATTTGTGGTGGACAAAGTATTCTTAATAGTTATATTAGAAGTACTCTATAATGCCATTTATTTAGAGAAAAACAAAGGTTAGCCAAACAAAAATAATCGGATACGTGACAAATTTTAGCTTTTACAATTTTATTTTAATTATTATTATTATTTTATAACAATGCATATATAGACATTTAATTCTTAGATTTTGCTAATAATTGTTTATTTGATAATATTTTTTGGGTGGATGAAATTACAATTTCTGTAAAGAAAATAACCTTAATAGATTATGAACAACAAATTGTTTTCTTAATTGGTCCAGTTAATCATTGTTATGTTTTATTAATTTTTTTAATTATGTTTTTCGGTATTTGGGATTGTTGGTAGAAAAAAAATAAGGTTGAGAAAGTTTGTTTAAAACTAAAAGAATTGTTTTGAAATTTTATATTCTTTTTAATGATTCACAAAATGTTATAAATAACTTTTATTAAAAAATGAATATTTTCGTTAACTTTCCTTTTGAATTTTTGAGAAAAATTGTATTGTTTTCATTTTGGTGCGACAAAATTTATATTTATGATTGTTCCTATATTACATTTATGATTGTTGATATAATAAATAAAAATATGATTACAAAATACATTACTCTTTATTAAATTAGTTTAAATTGTTAAAAAAAAAAATTAATAAAACAACCATAAAAATAATTATCATGTGTAACGTGCGAGTTTGTGGTTAGAGTGAATAATTTTTGGAGTTGGATGAGTAAAATTTACCCTTTATGCTATTATATATGAACTGACGTGAGTCCTCAATCATAAATAAATAAATAAACTATTTATAAACAAAAATTTAAATTTCAAACCCCCACTTTTTTCTTTGGGCAAAATGCTTATGCTTCATCTTTTCAATTAAGACTGTTCAGCTGGATCAACGGGACATGTGAGTCTCAGCATTAAATTAAGTTGTGACTGTTGGGGTTGCAGTCATGAGAATTGATTCCTCCATGATGGCCAATTAGTCAATTACAGAATCAGAGTAGTGGATTAGCTGATTTATAGTAAGTTATCTTGATCTGATTGCTAGACATGTATTTACCAACTAGTGCTAGCTAGCTTCCATTTTTTTATTTGAAAACTAAGGGAGAAAAGTCAGGACCACTACATTTACAATTACAAGTTGCCTGGTTTTGCATGCCCATAAATAAACAGGCCAAGTTGCTCATCAATCCATCTTGAGCTAGTCAATTTCACCAATTTGGCACACAAGTGTCTTCAAGACAATGTTGAGAGTCTCATTTATCATTCTCTTAGTCCTTCTTATAACTCATTTGGGGAATAGCCGTTCCTTCAAAGAGAATTCCAACCTTATATCCGATGGCATAGATCAAATAAGCCATTCTTCAATCCTTGAAATTGATGTTAAAGCAACAACAGTGACTTGTGAGGCCATTTATGGCTTCTTGCCTTGCACATCATCGGTTTGGGGGGACATCTTCATGATTGTTGTATATGAGTTCTTGCTGTTCTCTGCAGAGAAGTATGTTTCAAGTGGGGCTGACCTTTTCTTTCAAATGTTTGGAACTGGTATCTTCGGTGCTAGCTTATTCCACATACTTGGTACAATCCCACAAGTGGCTTTGGTACTTGGTAAGTGTCTTACTGGTTTCTCCTCTCATCGGTGGTGGACTCTTTTCATTGACTCTTTTCTTCTATAAATATTTTGCATAAAAGAACTTCATACTTTTGAATATTGTTACACTTTTTTTTTTTCTTGTTTTGGATATTTGAATTTATAATGTCTTATGATTACTCTTTATCATCAAGATTAGAAACTAATTGGGTTTTGATGTAGGATCCTTTATTTGACAACAATATATTTAACTAGTTGTGTTATCTCAAACCTATACAATTTTTCCTAGTTCATAATCAATAATAGGCAAAACATCTTTAAACGTGGATATCATTTTTATTTTTATTTTTACAATTCATATAGTGACTATGAGTTTTCCAATATCATGAAAAAAAAATTATGAATTAAAACATTATATGTTGAAAGTGATTGTCACCACCAAGTTCTTTTGTTTTCCAAAAATAATTTCTAGTGGACATTCTCTAATATGAAAAAAAGGTGCATATTTCTTCTTTCCCCTCAAGGAAAGGTTGAATATTCCCATTACATCATTCACGTGAAAAATAAAATATTCCCATTACATCATTCATGTGAAAAATAAAATATTCCCACACTACCTAATTTAAAGGGAGTAGACTAGAAACAAAAACTATCTTAGTGCGTGAGAATTAAGTAAAATCATGTAACGATAAATGGATATTTTTCTTTTAACATCTTCCTTTTTCATTATCCAATTAAAGTTCATGTCATTGGATCTGTGTCTTTCCAATTCAATGATACATAATACATTGCATTAGTTACAGATGAGATGACCATTGACAGCTACATGTAATCAGCTTTTTAGGCACCATAATAAAGTTCACATGCTATCAGCTTCTTTCCTAGTAGTTAGCCAGTGTACCATTTGAGGCAAATCCCACTTCACAGTCCATTACCTTTTTTGGTATATTGAGAATATTAGCATTGGGAAATACTAATGCCAAATTTAAGGGAAATTTGAAATTTTAAACCCCATAATCATCTACATTGGGGAATGCTAAACAGGAGTATTGCAAATTTTTTTACAATACTGCTACAGTGCAATTCTAAACATAGAATTACACTATAGCAAGTATTGTAAAAAAATAATAATATTTTATTATGTAGAGAGAGGAGAGAGATGGGAGAGAAAAGATATAATTTTGAGATATATTATTTTATTATGTAGATATATTATTTTAATGAGTAAAAGAGGAAAATAGAAGTTTGGGATATTGAGGTATTGTAAAATGGTATGGTATAATTATAAAATGACTTTTTAGAATTGTAAAATCGAGTAGCATTGGAATTTTCTAATGTTAATGCTCTCATAGTCCATTATTTAGATTCTACATTTAATAATGGTATAATTATATAGGGTATGAAATTATGCTTTTAGCTAACTCCTATAAGAAAGAAAATATACTTCTTTAAGATATTGTGGGGCCAGAGAATTTGGCAACCTTGACCCATTTCATAATGAGCCTAAGGCTCATGCTGAGAAGGAAGGAATGTCCGAGAATGAATAAAAAAAGCTCAAGATCATAGGAGGGAAGAGCGGCACGCAACCTAAAGTAGCCTCCCAGAGCATTCCAAAAAGAAGGACGAATACAATGAACCAGTTATGGGAGCATGGTAGAGGAGCAATTCACGGAGAAACTGTCACCTTCGCATTAAATGTCCACAACTAACGTTTTGGCCGCATTAATGAGGAAATGACTCCTGAACAATGCTCCCTCGATTACCGCAACTCACAGAACGCCAGAGAGGATGCCTGATGGGACAGGCACTCAAGTGTAGACTTGGATGACCAACGGGTGGAAGGTCAAGATCGTTTAAAGAGGATTATATAAGAGGAGAAACCCATCGCAGGAAGGGGGGTGGGGAAAGAGGGAGAGAAAGTATCATAGCGATCTCAAGAACTCTTGCAACCATTGCCACCCAATATATACAAAAGTAGAGCTCCTCGGATTGTGCCGAGGACAAGCTTTCTTCGGTAAACTTAGCTCATTTCTATTTGATTAACATAAAAACCCGTTTTAACTGTTACCCCTCACTAAAACTTAGCTCTTCGGTCCACTCTTTACAAATTTATTGTACTAGGTCCATTGGGCCAAGATCCCATTCATTTTTGGGCTTAGTCCGAAAATCGAGATCCTAAAGATATAGTATACTTTACGATTAGCTTCACGTAGCATGTGTCCACAAGGCCACAGGATTGGTTCTCTCTCTCTCTCTCTCTCTGAGAGAGAGAGAGAGAGAGAGAGAGAGAGAGAGAGAGAGAGAGAGAGAGTCTCTCTCTCTCTCTCTCTCTCTCTCTCTCTCTCTCTCTCTCTCTCTCTCTCTCTCTCCATAAGGTGGCAATATTAGTTATTCTCTCGCTAAATTCCAAAATGGACATTGGACAAATTAAACTAAAACAACCATACCTTTTTTTTTTTTTTTGTTAATGGAAAAACAACTATCCTTAAGATGGGGTAAAAATTAATGTAAATAAGTAAGCTAATGGACTTCCATACCCCTTTCGGAGGGGTTGTGATTGGAGGCAGTTGGTGGAGTTGGTGGGGGAAACCCTAGTGTAAATCAAAGTTTTGATAATAGACAAAGTTTAGGTTACAATTTTACTCAATAAAATAAACATTACTATATATTTTGAAAATCTAACTGTTAAATTACATGTTCTATGTGCTATTAATACACATGTCAAATTTTATTTTAATCGGATATTATTTACTAAATGAGCTATAAATTTATATTTTATGTATAATTTTAAACTATAAAAACTTGCAATTCAAACAATTTATTAATAATATAACTATTGATCTTTAATTTTCTATAAATTTTGCAAGCACGAAAGATATAAGAAGAAGATATAATTCAGCAATTAATTTTTCAAAATTTACATCTAATAAAATGATATTAAGTAAAGTATAACTTATTTTGTAACCTAAAATTACAACTAATTTTATAATTAAACTTTATCATTTAATCATGGCAAAATAGATGGTCCTAGAAGCTTGCCTACATTTCCAAAGTCCGACCCTAGGAATCGTGGTGGGCATGGCAATCAAGATATTTCCTTTTTGGGTCCCATGTATACAATAGTTGACAATGTGAGTGCTATTAACAAAGTTTTGCACACGCCCCAAAATAACAGAAGTCATGACTTAAAATCATGATTTGAAATCGGGACTTCATGGGTTCTGTTGTTTAGGTATGTGTGCAAAATTGTGTGGAATAGCTATTATGCAAGAGTATGTACCCTATTAGCAATCCGAGCCACGTGCAACTCTCTAGGCCGAGTTCTATTTCTATTGAGAAGCCTAATAATAAGCCCAAGGGGTACTTGGACTAAGCTGATCCATATGGATTTTGGCCCTCTTGTTATGAAGCTGATGCTAAATCTAATCCTATTGAATTGGGAAAATGCAGTTTAACACAACTAATAAGATACATGTGCGATTCACATATAATTTTGTTATATTTTATATAAGACAATTTCGGAGAATATTGTACATATATTATAAAGAAAGAGTAAACTAAATTAGAATAAAAAAACATATATATTTTGAGATATTAAAAATTAGTTTAGTAGCTTCATTACACATTTGTAGCCTCTTCAAGGTAAGATTAATTTAAAAAAAATAAAAAAATCATGAAACCTAAAATAAATGCAAAAGGACCATAAAAATAAACTAATTAATTTGTGTTGTGTTCACAGATTGCATACCATGAAATGAAAGTATACCAAACTCTCTCACCGTCTTTTATTCATCGATAATGCAACATTAAGACATGGTGTGGGCGAGTGCATATACATGTGTTGTATAAATGATTTAAAATCATGGTAGAATATGACTTTACATTGTGCACTAAATATTTTCTCTACTTATATAGTTATATACTCACAATAAAAACTATCCAACCAAATTACCCAAATCTAAATCATATTTAAGTCCTTAATTAAAAAAAAAAAAAAAAAATTACCCGTTGGGGTTTTGACTTCTTAATGGTTGTGAGAGGTCAGTATGATGGAGGTAGCGGCCCTTTAGATTTCTCTTTCTCTCTCTTACAAATACTTTGTCAATCTCAGGTCTTTTATTTTGGTAATAGAGAAACAATGCCTTCCATCTAACAATTAATCCACAATATTTTTGTGTCTCTCTATTTTGTGCTAGTGCATTTTCTAGTTAATTATTATTATTAGTCCTTAATTTTTTTATTGCTTTTGTTTTTAATACTAAAATGGATTTTTTATTCTTTTTAAAAAATGGTTGTTATGTACATACACAGTAACATATAAGTCAGAATTTTGAATAAATTATCTTTTTCTTTTTCAATTAAACTTTATTTACCCTACACTTTAAATATTCTTTTCCAATTTAGTTAAAATTTAACTTAAGACCTACCCAAGCCTTAGTTCAATCCTACCTTCCAAAGGAATGTCTCGAGTGGCAATCGTTTCTTATTAACAAATAAATAATTTGACTGGGGAGGAATAAATTGAAATTGATACTAGTTATTTCTTCATACAAACATGTACTTATAACTTATAAGTACAATTTTTATTTATTTATTTATTATTTTCTGTAAAAGTTGATATAATTACAAGATTAGTTACTTTCTCTCTACCTCTCTAATGTCTTGTTTGGAAGTTTCGATTGGTTTTAGAGTATATTTTTTTAGAGGGAAGTGGAGTTGTGTGGATGATTGTAGATAAAGCAGATTGGTTAATTTAGCTTACAAAATAAGTTAAGTAAAATACAGCAATACCTAAAAACTATAAAATCTAAAAGTTTATTAAAAACTAATCCAACTTATAACCTTAAATAAACAGGATCTAAAATAATTGCTTGAGACGGGAAAAATAAAGCAAATAAACAATTCTAACATATGTGTAATATGATGGGTGATTAATATTAAATTACCATGATTGTACTTTTTTGTTTTATCCTTTTTCTCTATTCTTTTCTGCCTTTCTCTTATTGAGTCAACATGGGTTTTAATTATATAGATATTTTATTATTAAGGAATTAATATCTTCACACGTCTTTCTTTCAAAAATATTTCTCTGAAAGCTAAATCTAATAATCTATGATGTCAAGCCTCAGTCGAATCCTATCTCTCAAGCTATGGTCTCAAGTGGCAATAAATTTACCAATTAAGTTTCAATCTTCAGTGAAAAAGAAAAACTCTTTCAGACAATGCTATTAATTCTACCTTTTTTTTGTTTTTGTTTTTTTTTTTCTAGTATACTTCCTTATTTATGGTACTCGAGTAGACGGATTTAAGTATTTCTTTTTCCTAATACACATACATATCATTCATTGTTATTGATCATTTTGTACAGAAATTACTCAATAGTTTTATCTCCAGTCTCTAGTTATTTCTTCATTTTTGTTGTTGGACCACATATTTTAATAAATCGCGCTGTTTTGTATCAACTAGAACTTTTAGAGTAGTAACTTGCTAGTTGATTAGTATGATATCAGCCGAATATCCTGGTTCAAATTGTTCTAGAAACTCCAATCTCATATATTTGAGTATATGTTTGTTTGTAGTGACTGGAGTGACAGCAAGTACAGACACTATTGAAGCACAAGCAAAAATGGGAATGAGTTTACTTGCAGGATCAACAATCATGCTTCTTACATTAATCTGGGGTTCTGTTATTGCTTTCGGCAGCTATGATCTTTCACAGCCTTCGGATTCATCAGACGTGGAAAATAAGAGACCATTCAGTTTATCTGGTTTTTCTCTTCTCTCTTCTCTGACTAATATAAAACATCTTTGTTCAATGTAATTGATGTCCCTTTGCATGTGTGTGTGATGCAGGTTATGGTGTTAGCACTGACGTTGAAACCTACCATACTTCAAGAATAATGATTGTATCCATGATCCCATTTCTCATTCTTCAAATGGCAAAAGTTCTCAATTCATCTTCAGGGAGACGAATTGTAGTCTTAGTTTCTCTCATTGTTACCCTAGCCTTCCTCTTCCTTTACTTCACCTATCAGGTAAATAAAATTACATTAGCATGAGAAATGTTCCCCAGTAAATGAGTCCTAACATATAGGATTTTTAACTTAATAAATGAGAGGTAGAGCGGAAACATGCTTTGAACTCAGGATTGTGTGCTCTAATACCAATAGCACGTTAAATTATTAATAAAATAAATGTGTAATTTTTTTTTTTCCTTTACAAAAAAAAATGGTGTAGGTGTTCCAGCCATGGATTCAGAGTAGGAGACTTGAATATCTGATGAGCAAGCATGTGCAGAAAAACCTACTACTGAGTCTTCTCACTGGTAGTGGCAGACCTGACGTAACAACTATAAGAGAGTAAGCTTGTTAAGTACTACTTTAAGGTTCTTTAGCCACCTATATTTTTCAAGGATTTCTGTTATCTTATCAATTACTCACGACTTCATATATTTGCAGCCTTTTTCACAAAATCGACAAGAATAATGACAACCATATATCACCTAATGAATTGAGAGCATTAATCTTAGGAATACAAATACAAGAAGTAGGTTTGAAGGAGGATGACTATGAAGCAATGGTGATGGAGGAGTTTGATATCCCTGGTGATTCTCATATAACTGAGACTGAATTCATTAAAGGGCTCTCAAAATGGATTAATAAGGCTCAGCACCCTGCTAACAATCAAGGTCATGACAAGCCAAAGTTTTCTAACAGCAATTCAAAGGTAAAAGATTGAAAAATTGTAAGATCTGTTTTAACACTAAGCACAATATATAATTGGATAATATTGCCTTGATCCTTAAGACACAATTGCAGAAATCAACCGAAGAGCAACAGAGGCTACTGCAAAAGAAAAGTACGGGAACTAACAAATCATGGTTGAATTACATTAAGGCTGCTTTTCTATTGATTCTTGGAACTGCTATCACCGTTTTGCTTGCACAACCCCTTATGCAAACTCTCGAAGAGTTTTCTACTGCTGTAAACATCCCATCTTTTTTGGTATCATATGTTGTGATACCCTTGGCTTTGAACTACAGACAGACACTAAAAGCAATTACTTCTGCCGGACAGAAGACAGAAAAAGCTATCTCCTTAACCTTTTCTGAGGTTTACTTCTCCCCCAAACTTATCTTTTCATTTGATCATGATTACTAGTTTCATTTCTAGTACAATGGTGCTGCTTACATCTTATATTCTCATCAGAAAGTTCAATAATTTTTTTGATAAGTCAATCAGAAAGTTCTATCTTTATGATTTAATCAGGTGGTCATATCGCTATTGAAAATTAAACCTGTCCATGTGGTTTAAATATTATTTGCATTTTGCAACGAGTTCCTTGTTTTGCTTTGTAGCATTTACCTAAGTTGGTCTTCATTATTTTAGATCATATTTATTTGACACTTGGAAGGTTTTTGGCAGATTTATAATGGAATATTCATGAACAACATGATGGGTTTAGCCATCTTCTTGGCCCTTGTTTACATACGAGATTTGTCATGGGATGTCTCCGCTGAAATTCTGGTTGTTCTACTTATCTGCACAGCGATGGGACTATTCACCTGCTTCTGCACCAAATTCCCTTTCTGGACAAGTATCCTAGCATATCTTCTGTACCCCTTATCACTGCTGCTCATTTATGTTCTCACTACTTTTTTTGGATGGTCCTAAGTTAGTACTTGCTATACTGCTCCAGGGCAAAAAAAGTGCTTCTGCAAATGCAAAAGAAAATACAATAAATCAAATGTCATAACATTTTTCATAACAGCTGAGGTGACAAATTGTAGTTGATGTACGATGGAAATGATGTTTGTGGTCCTAGTGAAAGTAACGTTGCGTTAATTGGTGGTTTGATTTGAAAGTGATATTGTTTTAATTATAATCTGCCACCTCAATGAGATGTGAAATTTGTTGTCTCTAGCATTTTCGAATGAATAAATATGTATTTGAATGAAATATTCACAATGTTGTGATGATAATATCTCTCTCTCTCTCTCTCTCTCTCTCTTTATATATATATATATATATTATAATATCTCTCTCTCTCTCTCTCTCTCTCTCTTTATATATATATATATATATTTTTTTTTTTATATTATTATTTATGAATAAGAATTTTATTAACAAATTGAAATGTTTACAAACGCACAGTAGTCCAACCCTACTAACCACACAGAAAATCAAACTAAACAACCAAAAAAAAAAAGAAAGCACCAAAGCAAACTACACAGCGGCTTACATCAACCTTTTGTTAACACTATTTAAGCCTATCAAAAGGAAACAAATCAATTATTATCCATAGCTAGACCACATATTTAAAAATCATTTCACTTGAGCTTTAACATCTGATGGAGGAATACCCCATCTGCAGAAGATCAAACTGTTCTTAATTATATTCTTAAAGTTCCCTTTTGCTATTACACTAGACCTTATGATGCAGCACAAGTAGGAAATAGGAGACAAAAGAGAAATAAAAGTAATAAAAGAACAAATCCTAAACTTCACCACCTAGAATTGCCAGCAAACCCTAGGCATCACCACCTAAAGAGTAAGGGCATTTGGCATCACCACCAAATAGAGAAAACAAGGGGGGGACATTTCTCAACTCATAAGAATTAATCTTATTCAAACTCATTTTTCTTCACCATATGAAAAGCATCTAATCAAATTCCTAAAAAATATGATGCAAGAACCAAGATTTTATTTTTTAATTTGCAATTAATTTTGTTTTTGCATTGGAATTTTGAATTTGGTTATTAATATAGACAATTCTAGGGATTTGATTAGATGATTTCCACATTAGTATAATCCATAAAACTATTTAACTAGCACTTCTATAAGGGTGAAAGACAGATGAATTTGAATAAAGATTAATTGTTATGAGTTGAGAATGTCTCCTCCCTTGATTTCTCTATTTGGTGGTGTTTCTCTATTTGGTGGTGATGCCAAGATGCCTAGGATTTGCAGGCAAGGTCTAGGTGGTGAAGCCTAGAGTTTATTCTATTGTTCCTTTTATTCTTCTTTTATTTCCTATTTCCTGTATGTTCTGCATCGACTTGGTATCAAAGCATCCGATCCTTTCAAACCCACTCCAAATTTGTCCAAGCATAAATAGCCACCACACCCCACAAACTCCGACCACCCCCAGATATGCTCACCCAAACCAGAAAAAAAAATGGAAAAAAAGAAAAAGGTCATTGTGTTTCCACCACCAAAAACCCATCCACCACACCATTGAAAAAAACAACCTTCTGCCGCCACGGAAAAACCTCACCTACTAGTAGTCAAGAACCCCACCAACCAAACACTCAACCCAAAAATCTCTATCGTTAATCCACGACATCGTCAAGCCCACAACCCACTCAATGACACTGCAACACCACTATACCATTGGATCTGAAGCTGACGCTGTCACTTTTGCCTAGCGCCGCCACTATTATCCCCTCAGTGCCGTTAGTTTCTCTCCTCGCTTCCTCTTTTATTTTGTTGAGTTCTTTGAATTATTTTAGTGTTGTAAACGTGCTACCTTTTTTGTCAATAAGTTTGTCATGTGTTTTTGAGTTTATTCAAAAAATCAAGAGCCAAAGCAATATTGGGATAGACTTGCACCTAGCCATGTATCTCAATTTGAAGATGAGATGAATGTTCAAATAATTTCTAGTTTTAAGCCTAAGGTGAATTTTTGTTCAAAATCTGGTTCCAAGCCCAAGGTGAACTTTGGTTCAAATTCTAGGGCCAAAATGGCCAAATATCACTGTTTTTCAAAATATTTTGCAATCTACCACCATTTATGAAATATGTAGGGATCTACCACTATTTAGATACTCAAGTTTGAGGAACTCAAGTTCTACATGGTACTCGAGTTCCACTTGAGGTCTAGGAACTCAATTTTCACTTGAGTTTGCCACCACGACATTGGCTGAGCTGGAATTTTTTTAATAAAAAATGCCACCCTAGACTTGAGCTTGTGGAGCTCAAGTTATATGTTGACATAACTTGAGGGCTTGATCATCGGGTATTATAATTAGAAAACTACACAGTACTTGAGTTCCTTAAACTCGAGTACCATCTAAGTATATACTCGAGTTCTTTAAACTCGAGTAGTATGTAAGTACATACTTGAAACACAAACCCCACATCTGTGAGTGATTTTGCAACTCAGTAGTCTCTTCCTCCGATCTCGTTTGAAACACAAATTCCACGTTTGTGACTTAGTTTGTCTCCTGTCAACATTTTTGATCCATCAGATTTAAATTTTGTTGAGAACCTTGATGCAAATATGTAGTTGATGCAAAAATAAATTTTTTGCAAATATGTGGGGATCTACCAAGTGATCCATTATGATTTAATTGGAGAAAAAAAAAAAAAAAAGATACTGAAGTGGCCATTGGGTTTAATTTAATTTTTGTTGTTAACTTTGATGCAAATATGTAGATGAAAACTTAATTTAATTTTTGTTGTTAACGTTGATGCAAATATCCAGTATTGGTGAAAAACAAATTTACAAGTTATTTGGAGGATGTATTCAATTCAAGTTTGGATGTTTATAGGTGAGAACTAATATTTCATATTACTAAATAAACATCATTAGTCATTTAAATAATTTAACTTTAATTTGGACTTATATAACTCAATGTTATGTTGGAAACTTTGACTATTGTTTTAATTAGTAGATAACATTAAAATGCAATCCAACAAGACAGAATATTGAAAGATAAGTTCCGTTAAATTCTCCATGCAAAATGCAAATGACAATGGATAGAACCTTGTAGAAGGTATTGTCGTAGTTAGCACAACAATTGTTTACAAAATTTTAGCATGAATGATCATCTTTTTGTTACACATCAACAACAACGTCTTATGTTAGTCGGTAGAAATTTTTAGAAATCGTCGTTGCTTGAATTTGATAAGTCTAAAATATCTTTGTCATTGTCTAAGTTTGTAATTTCGTTAATGGACTTGATGACTCACTCTTGTGCTTTTCCCTTAAGATGTTTTCTAGCCTTTTGGATTGTGCAGAAATGGTCTAGCCTTCGCTGCATTTGATTGTTCTCCATTTCAAGGTGTGCAAGTACATTTGTTGATTCCTCTCTAGGTAACTTCGCTGAATGTGCTTTTGGAACTCTTAACTAGTGCTACCTACAATACACATCCAACTCACATCGTTTCTCGTACAGCTTTGACCGTGACTATTCGTCTATGGTGGCTTCTATGGTGGTGTTATTTGCATTTAGTTGTCTCGGTTCGCCGACCATGATGTGTCCGATGTTACCAAGTCTATCATATGTGTATATTGGAGCGTTAACAAAATCTCTCTTGTTTCCAACCCATGTTAGCCCATAGTGATTGGTGTATGTCAGTGGTAGTAGCTTTGCTGATGTTTCTGATGATGCACACGTGGAAGTATATCCAAACTTTTTTCTCACTACACAATGTGATTTTGAAGCATTGGAACTCATTTCAAATTCAACCTTAGTTAGTAGTGGGTTTGAAACAAACCATTTACGTATTTGGCAAATTTATGAGCACATCTTTGGGTTGTTAGTGCCAAAGTTTGTGTTTGTGTTATCATGTCAACTGAGTGTGGTAATGACATTTTATAAGGATGTCATGTCTATCAATAACGACATATTTTATTGGAGTTTAGACTTTGTCATGTAATGCTGTGTGAACCTTCACTGCATTTCTCATGGCACATATTGCATCGTACTTTAACAGAGATGTCATGTCTATTATTGGAGTACGGAGTTTGTCATGTAATGCCATGTGAACATATAATTCATTTGTCATGTCACACTGGCATTGTGTATGTGCATCATGTAGTTTACCTTACATGTTAGGTGTATTAATAACAACAAGTTTTAATCAAGTTTGGACTTTGTCATGTAATACTACATGAACCTTTACGTTATTTCGCATGTCACATTGTGCGTTGTGCATTGCGCATTGTGTAATTTATAATACCATTAGATCCAATTTCCATACCTATAGGCTTTAAGGTTAACTTAATATAGTTTAATGCCTAAAATGATAACATTAAACAAGGCATTTCCTACAGTTAGTTAGTAATTTTTAGTAAACATTCAAAACTATAAAATATATTTATAAATAAATTGAACACCGTCAATAATATGAAATTGTAGCATAAAACAATAGAATCTACTTTATTAGATACATTATTGCATTTTCACTTAACAATAGAATCACCCAGTAGCTTCAATTTACTCTGATAAATACGAATTGACCACATAATTCGAAGAATAAATTGAAGAATTAATATTAGCCAAACCAAAATAGATTTATATAGAGAAAAAAATTACAAAAAGATATTAAAATTTATTATCTTTTTAAAAAAATGATTTTTACTTTACCTTAGGCAATACAATTTTGAATTTAAGCAGCAAATGGATTTATCATTAGAAGTCATTCTACACATAAGGCTGAAAGAGAAAGTCAACCTCAAATAGATATATCATCAAAAACTGTCAAAATGCTAGCTAGAAGCCACCCTAGTTCAACAAAAAGCTCTCAAAAATCGTTTAGCAGAATGCATACATGACCTGCACTAAGCCCATTTCCATCTAGTAAATAACATAAACATAACCTTCATATTAGTTACTTATATAATCCCATTCAGAAAAGTATTGTGTATGTAAACAGTAAGTATACAAAAGCCTACATACCTAATAGTAAGTGGACCAGGGGGTAGTGCCTGTTGTGGATGCCTCATCACTGGACATATGTGTGGGAACCTAGCATATGCCCACAATTGCACCAATAGCAGTACACCGCCAATTTGTTTCATAGTATTCTTTGACGCCTTACAGAGATGTCTATATAGCCAACTTAGTGTTGCACTACCCCAGCTATACTTCTTGCCATTGCTAATTGGATTAAAAAATTGCAAATACATGACTGAGAGCCATTCGCCAAACTTGTCTATAAACAAAATACCACCCAACATCTCCAGTATGTAATACCAAGCGTACCGCTGCACTTGCAAGTCAGTGGCGTTAGCCGAGAGAGGATCACTAAATTGTGAGAGTGAGACTAAGAGTGAGAGAGAGAGATTGAGAGTGAGACTAAGATTGAGAGCGAGAGCGAGAGTGAGAGGGAGAGTGAGAGTGAGAGTGAGAGCGAAATTAAGAGCGAGAGTGAGATTGAGATTGAGAATGAGATTGAGAGCAAGAGTGAGAGTGAGAATGAGAGCGAAATTGAGAGTGAGACTGAGAGTGGCAGATGGGGTAGGGCATATAACATGGTACTCGAGTGTTATAAACTTGGGTATGTAGTTACATAGGTTAATAACATGGTACTTGAGTTTTATAAACTTGAGTTTTTTCAACGCAGAACTCGACTTTCACAAAATCAAGTTCAAGGTAGCATTTTTAATTTGCAAAATTCCAGCTTAGCCACTACCACGGTGGCAATCTCAAGTGGAACTCGAGTACCGTAGGGAACTTGATTTCCTCAAACTTAAGTTCCCTATTAGTGGTAGATCCTTTCATATTTCCAAAATAGTGGTAGATTGATATATATATATATATATATATTGGTAAACAATGGTATTTGGCCATTTTGGCCAAATTCTAGTCCTAAGTTCACTCCATTGCTATCTTCCATTGAAGTAAAACATGAATCCATAGAAATAGAGCACAAATACACTGTAGTAGAAAACAAACTTGAGAATCTCATGAAATTAGTTCAAGATTAACCGTACACATGGCCAGTCTCTTGAAATTGGAGCAAGCACTAAAATAGGTCTTGGATTTGGAAATCTATAGAGTATTTATCAAACTACTTGATCAAATAGAGAGAAAAAAAAGAAAAAGAAAAAAGAAAAGAAAATATAGAAGAGAAAAAGAAAGATAGAGAGAATGATGAAAGAATTGCAGATATAGATACAGATTTGTTGGTTGTAACATTGGTGTACTTTTTTATTGATGAAGCAGAAAAGTGCAAGGAAAAACAACTTTATTATGCTGTTAATGGAAAAGTAAGCCAAAGTCTTAGGAAAAAAGTTGGTTGTAACAACCATTTTTTTTTTTTAATGAATAAGCAAAAATTTGAAACATTTTTTTTTCTTTCTTATAAAATAAATATTTTAAGAGTAGTGCTATTAACACCACTTTTACAACAAAATTTAAGCGGTAAGTTGTTAAAGGTAGGAAAAAAGTGATGTTAGTTGTAGGTCTTGATAAAAACTAGTTACAACTTGCCACTTAACTTTTATTGATAAATTATTGTGAAAATATTGTGAAAGTAGCAATAAAATGATCATATTCAAACTTATATCGATTGGGTTTAAACAAAATTTAGGGTTGGGGGTTCAAAATTTTATTTTAAGGGCTCAAAAAAATATATTAAAAACCATATATATATATATATATGTATGTATGTGTGTGTGTGTGTGTGTTGGCCAGGTCAGTGGGTTCATTTGAACCCCTTGGCCTTAAGGTAACGTTGCCCCTAAGAATGTTCCATAAGGAAGTGTAACATTAGAGGGTGCACATGATGTGGAAGTTGATAAATTTGATTTTGATCAGCCTTTCATGGTGCACGAAGACAAATAGTTTGCTAAAGTGGAGAGAGTGGATACCATGGTGCTTCTTGTGGTTCAAGATAATATTGTGATTCCACACATTGATTTTGTCATTCCAAATTTTTTTATTGATGTGATGGAGTGAAAATCTTCGTTTTTCTTCATGCTTCCAAAGTTGATTATTATAATGAGGTAAGTACTACATATTGGAGTTGTAATCCTACTTCACTTTAAAACTTGAGGTCAAGTTTTCTCCAACCAGAGGAGTATGATGTAGGGAACCAAGATTTTATGTTTAAATTTGCAACTAATATTGTTTTTGAATTTGGTTATTAATATTGTGGGGTTTTAGGGATTTAAATTAGATGTTTTCCATATTGGTGTAATCCCCTAAACCCTATTTAACTACTACTTCTG
This sequence comes from Quercus suber, assembly GCF_002906115.3. NCBI lineage: Eukaryota > Viridiplantae > Streptophyta > Magnoliopsida > Fagales > Fagaceae > Quercus > Quercus suber. Next base: position 646,780 of record NW_027069716.1, read on the forward strand.
TAATGGTGAATGACAAATTAACTTGAATAAGATTAATTATAATGAGTTGAGAAATGTCTCTTCCTTGTTTTCTTTGTTTGGTGGTGATGCCTAGGGTTTGCAAGAGGTTCTCAGTGATGAAGTTTAGGATTTGTTCTGTTGTTACTTTTATTTTTCTTTTATCTCCTATTTCCTACTTGTGCTGCATTAACTTGGTATTAGAGCCAGATTGTGGATGGATTGTGTGAGATTGTGATTTTCCATGGTTGGGAATATTTATGTTTGGCTTTTAGGACTAGGTTTGGTGGCTTTCTTTGGTTTGCTAGAAGTTGGATCAGATGCTCTAATACCAAGTTGATGTAGAATAGTAGGAAAATAAATGATAAAAGAGGAACAAAAGGAACAACCAAACAAATCCTTGGCTTCACCGCCTAGAACCTGCCTAAAAACCCTAGGCATCACCACCTTGGGGTGTTTGGCATCCCCACCAAACAAAGAGAAACAAGGAGGAGACATTTCTCAACTCATAATAATTAATTTTATTCAAATTCATTTGTCTTTACCATTACAAGAATGCTAGTTAAATAGTTTTAAGGATTATACTAATATGGAAAACATCTAATCAAAACCCTAAAAATCATCAACATTAATAACCAACGCTCTGTTTGTTTCGCTAGAAAAATTTTTGTAAAGATAGTTTTCCACATTTTCCTGTATTTGATAGTACAAAAAAAATTGGTTAACGGAAAACCCTAATAAAAATAAAGCTTATTTTCTATAGTTTGTTTTCCAATTTTTTTTCTTTTTTTTAGAAAACAATCTTTCTTTCACACATTGCATCTCTTATAAATATTATTTTCATCTATAGCCATGGGAAACATAAATTTTTTCCACCTTCTCTCTCTCATGATAAACTTTCTCACTTTTTCTCTCTTCTCTTTACTTTTTTTCTCCTCACACCCTCACTGCCACAAACTCTTGTCTCTCTTCTTCCCAAGGATCTCTCTCTCTCTCTCTCTCTCTCTCTCTCTCTCATCCATGTTTTTCTTCCTCTTTGTAACATAGTTCTCTAATTAGATTTTTTTTTTCTCCTCACTGATCAGTCAATAGCATCGATTTGCAAAGGAAAACAGATTTGCAGCAATAATTATTTCATTCTTCTCTACCAAAATCTCAATTCTTTGCTTTGAATTTCAAGCTTGATTTTCTTTTTTCTCTAAGAAATTTTTGGTTTGATGGATTCCAGGCAGAAGTTATTTCTTTTTCGCACATAAAAGTGCCATTTTTTTTTTTTTTTTAAAAACTCACCCTGTAACAGAGTACCGCCGGTTGAGGGAAGCAGGATTTTCAGAGAGAAACACCACCATCTTCTCCTCTACTCTCTATTTCATCTCCGTGTCCCAGGCCTCATCGCCTCTTTCTCTATTTCTCTCCGTGTCCCAGGCTTCTCTGTATCGCTAGGTTTTTTTTAGTTGCAAGCCCTTTAACCGTTGTTCTGTGGATAAGCGGCTTGGTGTTTTTTATATGGGCCTGCGTTTTTTTCTTCTTTGTATAGGCGGGTTGGTGTCTGAAAGGGAGCCTCTCCAAACGCACCGTGCGGCTCTTTTAAGTTTAAGTAACGTACGTGTCAGTTTCTTAGATAGCCTTTCTTGCTAACGTGTCAGCACCTTATTAAAAGCTTCTGCTATTATATATAGTATTAGATATGGAAAGCATCTAATCAAAACCCTAAAAATCATCAACATTAATATCCAACGCTCTGTTTGTTTCGCTAGAAATTTTTTTGTAAAGATAGTTTTCCACATTTTCCTGTATTTGATAGTACAAAAAAAATTGGTCAACGGAAAACCCTAATAAAAATAAAGCTTATTTTCTATAGTTTGTTTTCCAATTTTTTTCTTTCTTTTTAGAAAACAATCTTTCTTTCACACATTGCATCTCTTATAAATATTATTTTCATCAGTAGCCATGGGAAACATAATTTTTTGGCACCTTCTCTCTCTCATGATAAACTTTCTCACTTTTTCTCTCTTCTCTTTACTTTTTCTCTCCTCACACCCTCACTGCCACAAACTCTTGTCTCTCTTCTTCCCAAGGATCTCTCTCTCTCTCTCTCTCTCTCTCTCTCTCTCTCTTATCCACGTTTTTCTTCCTCTTTGTAACAAGTTCTCTAATTAGATTTTTTTTTCTCCTCACTGATCAGTCAATAGCATCAATTTGCAAAGGAGAACAGATTTGCAGCAATAATTATTTCATTCTTCTCTACCAAAATCTCAATTCTTTGCTTTGAATTTCAAGCTTGATTTTCTTTTTTCTCTAAGAAATTTTTGGTTTGATGGATTCCAGGCAGAAGTTATTTCTTTTTCACACATAAAAGTGCCAACTTTTATTTTTATTTATTTATTTTTTTTAAGGAGAAAGAAAGAATGAAGTAAAAAATGAAAATTTTAAACATAGTGCCTATATGGCTCTAAATTGCTTTTACATGGGACAATCTTTATGGTAAATTAATAATATTGTTATATAATGAATGATAATTGTTTAGGGGAATTGCATTTATTGGCAGATACATTATGGAAATACTACGCAGTGATGATATATTATGCAAATACATTATGCAAATACATAATTTAGAGTAATTAATATTGAAGACTTGTGGTTGACTATAGTAGACAATTAGTGTACTAGTAAAAAGAGTAGACAAATAAAAGTTATTGTTATTTGTACTTACTGATGTATTTTTCTGTCAATTATATATATATAGATATATGGTTGATATATATATATATATATATATAGATATATATGTATGTATGTATGTATGTATGTACGTACGTACGTAAGTACGTTATTGTCCATATATATGAGCAAGATAAGTAGTAGAAATCATGAAAATTTGACAACTAATTTTGATTGTATCTATGTATTGTCAAAATTTTAGTATGAAAACCAAATTCATTCTTGTTTTTATTTTATTTTATTTTATTTTTTACATAATACACATGAATTAAATTATATAAGAAATATAAATAAAAAAATTGCATATCAAACACTAGAAAACATTCTCAAGTTCATTTTCAAGGTTGTTACCAAACACTGTAAATGAGATAGTTTTCTAGAAAATGCTCTTTGGAAAATTAACAAATTTTCAGAAAACATTAATGCTAAAACAAACAGAGTGCAAATTCAAAAACAAAATTAATTGCAAATTGTGGGCATAACTATTTTCTCCTTAAAAAGAGAAGGAGGGAAATACGCCTAGGCCGAATGGACCGGGGTGGAGAAAAGATGGAGTTGCCACCTAGATTAGGTTTAGGAACCATAAATATAGCACCTCTTACGTGAAAGAACTGATCTTACTCTTAGAGTATGGGTTCGGAGTTTAGGTATGGGAATGGGAAGGTATTAGACACCTAATCCCACCCGACCTATGGGTCAGGTTCCACTCATTGTGTCTTACTTCTTAATCTCATTAAAGACATGTTCAATATTGCATTCTAGTCTCACACACACACTAGCATCCATCTAAGTATACAACATGGCATTTTCATCCTAAAACCCTAGCATACATCTATCATACATAGCACCCACATGAAATCTAGTACACACCTACCATAAATCTCATCATACATATCCAAGGCAGAATCATAGACATGGAAGCATTGAAACAAACATGTCATGGGTATCTAAATATATCATTCAACCAAGCATGTTCATATCTCTCATCAAAGCACAAGATAAATGTATGTTCATGTGAATCCATGCCTTATCTTGCTTATCTTACTGTATCACAACACCTATGGATTAATGCATGGACATATGAATGCATGTTCATGGCAAAGCAAAGAAAACATTAAAGGGAAACTATAGTCTAACATGTTAAATGCAAACAAACAAATAAACAGAGAAATAGAACCTCAAAAACATAAAATAAGGTAAAATAGATGCATATGAGATAAACAAAATAAAGAAACAGAAGCAGAAAATGTTGAATTAGGGTTTTTGGGCCTGAGTATGTGTACGCATGCATAGGGCTTGCGTACGCAGCCCAGTTGTATGCGTATGCATACTTCGAGTATGTGTATGCATGAAGAAAGAATGCATATGCATACACACCCTAAAACCCTAACCCAAAAACAGAAACATAAAAAAATATAGCAGAACTTAAAAACTATAAATCTAACAACCTAACATGCTTTAAAACAGAAGGCTACTAAATCCTAGGCTACCTAAGCATATTAAAACATAAGCACACAAAAAACAAAAAGAAAGTAGAATTAAAATAAAGAAAAGAAAAAGAAAAGGTTAGAACTGAATGCCCTAAACACAAAGCTTTTTAAGCTTGATTTTGACCGTTCCTCTCAGTCAATCTATTCACAACCAAAACAAAATTGATTGGCAAACTTCAAAACTCAAAGATCAAAGCCAAAAAAAGGCCCTAATTAGAAAATATTGACTTGAGGTTGTTTTGTGAAAAACTCCCACTTTGATTCACTATTTCTAGTGAATTATGTGTTTTCCCTAAGGATTTTTTGTGTGTTTTGAAAAGGTACCATGTATGCCGTTTTATATTGAGAAAAATGGGGTTTGGAACGACTCCCAAATGAAGTGGGATTCATTCCAAACCTCAGCTTTAATGCATAAAACTTTTTTTTTTTTTTTAGTTTCTGAAACCCTAGCATTTGTACGCATGCTTGTGTATGCATATGTAGGTCTGGAGCATGCACACACATATGCATGTCTACCTACGCATGTCCTAGGGTTTCCATGACCTTTATTTTTCAAAACTAGTTTTATTTAGCTCATAAAAGAGTTATATTTTCTAGAAAAACCTTCCTTAAGTCAATTTCAATCTGACTGGGCCCTAAACCAACCTTGGGCTTTAGAATTTTACAAACCTTGGTTCCCTTCATCATATTCCTCTAATTGGAGAAAACTCGATCTCAAGTTTTAACGTGAAGTAGGATTAGAACTCCAATATGTAGTACTTTCCTCAATATAATAATCACCTTTGGAAGAATGAAAAATAACGAAGATTTGCAGTCCATCACATAAGTAAACTTTTTTGGGATGACAAAATTAATGTGTGGAATCACAATAAAATCTTGGTTCCCTTCATCACCTTATCTCCCCTAGTCTATATTCTTTATTAAGCTTTCTTCATTCAGAATTTGGTCCCCAAACCAGCTTACAGATTAAAGCATTGAGACCCACTCCACCTCAGGCTTATTTATCAAGTTCTTCATAAGGGCTTTCTATACTCCTCCCGGAGAAGCCACACCTGAAAATGAGTTAATTCCTACAATTTTGTGTTTTGTCTACAAAAACAAACACATTGGATCATCCTAATATCTCCATTGCAGCAATCTGTCTCTATCTGGCAACCTATTTTTAAAAACCAATCACATTCTAGTAACTTTTGTTCATGTGCAAATTTATTTATTTTTTAATCTCCTGTATAATTTATGGAAGCCACAAAAGAAAACAAACTATAAAATTTTAATGATTACAGAAACAAACTTGACATCATCTCTCTCATATGTTTAGGAAGTCTCTCTCTCACACGTCACCCATCTACTCCCAACTCTTTTCTCAAATTCTTGATCACATGGCTTCATTATTTTATACCTCTTAATTAATCTGTTTTTGACACCTTAAACATTCAAGGCATTGACATTGAAAATGAGACTTGCAATTCTTGGTAAGCTGCCTTCTTAGAGTTTGAGGCTAAGATCGATGTCATCCCCTTCTACCTCACCTCTCTCATTGTTTAAGCTAAGTGTTAATTCTTTACTACCCATCTGCTCCTTTGATTTTACCAAGCCATGAAAGGGTCTTTTACCATCTGACCAACCCTGTCCTGGCCTTTGATGTGAGACCTCCATGCTTTCCTTCAAAATTATAATTTACAAAAGAAATAAAGTATAAACACACCAAAATAACACAGTTAATATAACATAAACTATATTTAATCAAACACGAAAGGAATTGCCGTTAGCAAAAGAAATGAAGTAAGGAGGTTTATATTCACCCATCATCTTCTTGTTCTGGTTTGTAGAGAAAGTTGTCTGATATTTGACTCGATACTGTATTAGGGAACTTATGGTTTTTCTCTTTTTGGTTTTATTTTAATAAAGGGAAAATGAAAGATTTTATTTATTTATTTTATGCAAAGTTTTATAGTTGTACTATTACATAGCAATTGAAATAACAATATTCAAATGTCACCACATACTCTTCACATGATAATTAGTTTTCATGATCTTACAAACTGGAATCTAGTGCTACAGAGAATGGCTTAGGTAGGGACCTTGAATTTTGCTAGCTCTTTTATCCTATTTTGGCATAGGTTGGGTTGGTTGGTCGGGAAGTTCCCCTCCTATTCTCGTGCATACTTAAATAATTAGTAAAAGTTCAATTATGGAGTAACAGGAATATGCATTCCTATTTTGCTCATGGCAGCCTACAGTAAAGAGTAACTGAGGGCAATCAACACCACTTCACTCATTTATTCTCTCTTCTCAGAGATTGCTGCTATTTCCAATATAGGGTAGTCATTTCACATATATTTGCACAAAGGTTCCCTCAATTTCTTGGAAGCTCTTGCACCACATGGTTTTCTTTTGCTTTCAATCACACCAATACATTTTTGTATGTATCTATATGTTCTCATTTGTTTTTCCTGTCAGATCCATGCTGCACCCCTATGGCTATTTCCCTATTTGGGTGAGAATGAGGTTAATTTGTCCGATAAAGTAATGGTAGCTTGAATGGTAACCATATGGTACCCCTTTAGGTGATCCCTTCTCTTTTCCTGAGAGGAAATGGAGGAGTTATTATTGCATTTTGCTTGTGTTTTTTGTGGTCGTTTTAACTGAGAAAGGGTGATGGAGAAAATATTTAGTAAATTGAGCGATACTAACAATATTTTTGGACAGTTTTACATGTTTGTACTAAACATTTGAAAAGTAGCAAATTGCCTTTGAACTTGAACTTGAGTGTGCGTGTACTAAACTTTGAGTATGAAGAATTGCAGGCAATGTAAATATGCATTTTTAACTTTGGATCTGAAAAAAAAAAAAAAAATAGAGCTTCTATTTCATCCATGCTTTCCTTCAAAATTATAATTTACAAAAGAAATAAAGTATAAACACACCAAAATAACACAGTTAATATAACATAAACTATATTTAATCAAACACGAAAGGAATTGCCGTTAGCAAAAGAAATGAAGTAAGGAGGTTTATATTCACCCATCATCTTCTTGTTCTGGTTTGTAGAGAAAGTTGTCTGATATTTGACTCGATACTGTATTAGGGAACTTATGGTTTTTCTCTTTTTGGTTTTATTTTAATAAAGGGAAAATGAAAGATTTTATTTATTTATTTTATGCAAAGTTTTATAGTTGTACTATTACATAGCAATTGAAATAACAATATTCAAATGTCACCACATCCTCTTCACATGATAATTAGTTTTCATGATCTTACAAACTGGAATCTAGTGCTACAGAGAATGGCTTAGGTAGGGACCTTGAATTTTGCTAGCTCTTTTATCCTATTTTGGCATAGGTTGGGTTGGTTGGTCGGGAAGTTCCCCTCCTATTCTCGTGCATACTTAAATAATTAATAAAAGTTCAATTATGGAGAAACAGGAATATGCATTCCTATTTTGCTCATGGCAGCCTACAGTAAAGAGTAACTGAGGGCAATCAACAACACCTCGCTCATTTATTCTCTCTTCTCAGAGATTGCTGCTATTTCCAATATAGGGTAGTCATTTCACATATATTTGCACAAAGGTTCCTCAATTTCTAGGAAGCTCTTGCACCACATGGCTTTCTTTTGCTTTCAATCACACCAATACATTTTTGTATGTATCTGTATGTTCTCATTTGTTTTTCCTGCCTGATCCATGCTGCACCTCTATGGCTATTTCCCTTTTTGGGTGAGAATGAGGCTAATCTGTCCGATAAAGTAATGGTAGCTTGAATGGTAACCATATGGTACCCCCTTTAGGTGATCCCTTCTCTTTTCCTGAGAGGAAATGGAGGAGTTATTATTGCATTATGCTTGTGTTTTTGTGGTCGTTTTAACTGAGAAAGGGTGATGGAGAAAATATTTAGTAAATTGAGCGATACTAACAATTTTTTTGGACAGTTTTACATGTTTGTACTAAACATTTGAAAAGTAGCAAATTGCCTTTGAACTTGAACTTTTTTTTTTTTTTTTTGAGAAACCTTTGAACTTGAACTTGAGTGTGCGTGTACTAAACTTTGAGTATGAAGAATTGCAGGCAATGTAAATATGCATTTTTAACTTTGGATCTGAAAAAAAAAAAAAAAATAGAGCTTCTATTTCCTTGAACCCGTTGATCTATCTTTTTTCCAGTAATGGTTTGCTTCTTTTGTTGTTGCCAAGTTTCGGGACGACCAATTATCATCTTGTAAAACAAGATTGGTCCCTTTCTTCTTGTACATAATTTTCTGTTTTCCTTTTGCTGCTTGTAAATATTTTGGGTAAATTATAACTTACCCATATGTGATTTGACTGAAATTTAAGTTATTTATCTATGATTTAAAAATTAGCACTTTGTCCATGTGAGGTTCACTCCGTTAGGCTTCCGTAACTCTCCTCTGTATTTTCATCATTAAAAACACAAAAACATAAAAATCAAGATCTAAAATCATATATATATTTTTTGCCTAATTCATTTATTTGATGGAGTAATTTTCTCTTAATATAATTTTTCTTACCTATCAATATATATATATATATATTTTTTGTGAAAATTGTTTTTCAAGGATCTCTTGTCCTTATCCAGCTTCAGTACATGAGTCTACATCGTGTAATATTTAGTCATAACCTACTCCAAACCTTGGAAAAATCCTTATGCATAATCTACGTCACCAATCAAATGGACTGTTAGTTCATTCGGTTGTGTGCAAGTTTGGTAACATGTATATATCAATATAATTTCAACATCTTTAATAAATTAAATTATTTTTGAGGCTGCGGACATTCTAAAATCATGTGCAATGACTAAACATTCATGTCTTGTATTTGTGTACTATTTGGATTCATGACCTATTCACAGAGATTAATTATAACATGTGCCAGTGCCAGATGGATAATTCAAGTTTAACTGATTAAGCAATCTGACAACGTAGCTCTTGATCTTCCTTGAACCAGTCCCAACTTAAGACTTGCTTTTCAGAATTCAGAAACAAGGAGAGGGAAGACAGGAAAATTCTCCAGTTACAAGTTGACAATAGTTCATCTGAACCATTTTACAACGATTTGGACCATCTCTAGCTTCTCAATTTTTTTTTTTTTTTTTTTCATTTTGTACTAGAAATCTCTCAAGGATAGTGGTAAAAAATAAAAACTGTGTTTCTGGTCGTTAACGTCCTCACTATGACCGATTCTTTATTGACAGGATTTTGTTTCTATTTTTTATTTTAAAAAGGCTCATTATCAATTGTTTGAGCTAAATCATAGAATTATAGCGTGCATCACAAGATGTTTTCAATATATCTTAGCTAGCTAGTAGTGGGATAAGGTCTTCCTCATCCTTCAAAGTCAAATATTGAAAAAAGATTAAAAAAAAAAAAAAAAAAAAAAAAAAAAAAAAAAAAAAAAAAAAAATAGGTTCCAAACACGGAGATTTATTTGGCAAAGGTCAGTTTTCTGTGATAAAGTAGCAACCGGAGAAGAGCCCAAAGGAGTTTCCCAAGAAGTTTTAATCACCGTTTCACAAGATTTTTCCTTAAGCCACATTGCTTCAAATCTGAAGGGACGACCCTTTCGATAAAATCTCCTAACCTCAGAATCCGAAACCAGTAGTAGTGGTCTATGATCCGAATGAAATGCCTCCAAATGGTGCACACGGGTAGTGGGAAACTTTAGCATCCAATCCACTGTAGCTACACCTCTATCTAATCTCACCCAAACATTATGTTCTCCTGGTCTACGATTACACCATGTAAAAGGGAAACCGGAATAACCAATGTCTTTAAGACTACAAAAGTCTAAAGCATCTCGAAACCCCTGCATTTGACGCTCTGGTCTATCAAGCCACCCTTGTTTTTCTTCCGCTCTCAGAATTTCATTAAAGTCCCCAATACACACCCATGGTAGAGAGAAACGACAGCTTCAGTCACGTAGTAGAGACCAGGAATCTTCCCGGCTGGCAGAGTCTGGGTTTCCATAGAAACCTGTGATCTGCCAGGCGTCATCCATCCCTAGGTCAACTACTGCATCGATGTGGTTGTCAGATGAAGTCTGAACATCTAACTGAATATCTTCTTTCCAAAGTAAAGCCAAACCGCCACCTTGATTCGGCCGTGGAACAACAAACTTGTGAGCAAACTGAATTTTCCTGCGAATTTTCTCAATAACTTCACTATTAGACTTAGTTTCCATGAGGAACACCACCGTGGGATCTTTTTTACCAACTAAGGTAACCAATTCATCAACTGTCTATGGGTTCCCAAGCCCATGACAGTTCCAGCTTAAACAACTCATTGGCTCTGGCGGAGCTGGCAACCAGCCTCCGCCTCACAGTTTTCCTTCATGATCACCTCCCTAGTCTGCATACATCTCCTTTTCACTGGTTGTGGCTCATCCAACTCCATCAAGGGTCTACGTTCAATACTAGTAGGACTATTAAAATTTTCCTATTGTGGATTGACCTCACGGGCCAATTTTTTCCAAGTCCGGATGGTTGCTTGTTCAGGTTGGTTAGTTTGAAAATTGGACAGGTCCTGCAACGGGTTTCTGGCACTTTGGGTCCCTAGTTCTCCCTTTTTTCGAATAGGCTTCCCATCACCCTGTTTCAGGTCAGTGTGGACGTTGGATTGATGTGCTACCTTCTGAGCTTCATGGCCTAACTTAGCTACTCCTTCAGACAAACCCTCAATCACCTTTTCCTTCTCTTGCCTTAGAATCGAACCCCCACATGCAAAGGCCGAAGAAGGAATAGCAACTACATGCTCCACAGATGGCTCGGCTTCCACTATCACATCTGAAAAGTTTGTTGGTGAGCTAGGACTCATTACATTGGGATCGACAGCTGGATCCTTTGGCATTGAAGGACCTTTCTTCCATCTTGAAGAACCACGGGAACTACCTGCTATCACAATTACGGATTTACGAACCGGTTTGAACTGATCAGCCCGCATCCATTCACCAAACTGCTGGTCCTCTTTTCCAAGTTTCTCTCTATCCTTTAGCCAAGTCTCACAATCTTTCTCAGTATGGTTTACCCTCCCACACCAGTAACAGAAGTTTGGGAGGCGTTCAAACTTCAAGAGGGCCCAACCAATATGCTTACCTTCACTCTTAAGTTTGCAGCAACGAGGCAGGGGTTTAGTGATGTTCATGGCCACCCTAACCCGAAGATATTCGCAACCCTCTCCATCGTCTTCTGGGTCCGCGACTCTGATCGTAGACCCTATGATGTTACCTACTGCTGCCCCAGTTTCCTGCGTTAGGCTCTTTTCTGGTACATTATGGAGTTGCACCCAAAAAGATGTCACAGAGAAATCTAGGGATGGTGCTGATTCCACGGATTCAGTTCTTTGGAAAATCACTAAACTTTTATCATATGACCAGGGTTCAAACTCCAAAACCCTTTCAAGATCTAAAACATCATCAAACTCAAACACCAAAACATTCCCTCCAACATCCCGAATTTTCAGTTCACCCACAGGTTTCCATAAGGGCTTGAAGGTTCATGCTACTGCTTCTGCGTTAATGAAACGTTTGGTAAGGAATTTACCTGCAAGACGATGGACACTTTCATCTTTGTTGCTTGGGACATCAGCCCCGTGCACTTCTTCTTCAGAAAGAGTAAAACGTGACCACATATCATCCCAGGTTGCCATAGTACTCCTGCTGAAACACTCCGTCCTACCTGTCTCGTGAGAACAAGAGGGAAACAAAGACCTAGACTAGGCTAGGGACAATAATTCTACACGAAACCAGACTAAACCCTAGCTAAGGCAAAAACCCTAGCAGAGAGAAACCTGGCGGCGTGAGAAACATTTTCTACCCAAACATATAACTATTTTATTTAGTTGAGGTGTATTGGACAACTCAAGACTTAAGAGTTAAGACTAAATGATTTGTATTATTTGATATTTAGTTATTTATTTATTAGAATTGACAATTTTATGTTCAACAAGAATATATATAAATTATTTTTTAAGAACCCCGAAACACCCTGAAACGGTACGCCGAAATTGGCCAGTACCGAAATATTCCATTCCACTGGACAAACCGAAACGGGGTCCGAAACGGTATTAATAACAATGGTTTTGCGTGCTCATCTAAAGCATTCTTAAACTGCTAACTAGCTCCTCAATCCATCTTCAGCTTGTCATTTTAACCATTTTTGCACAGAATTTTCTCCAATACAATGTTAAGAGTCGCTTTTATCATTCTCTTAGTCATCCTTATACCTCATTCGGGAAATAGCCGTTCCTTCAGAGAGAATTCCAACCTTATATCCGATGTCATAGACCAAATAAGCCATTCTTCAATTCTTGAGGTTGATGTTAAAGCAACAACAGTGACTTGTGAGCCCACTTATGGCTTCTTGCCTTGCACAACAAAGGTTTGGGGGCAGCTCTTCATGATTGTTGTATATGAGTACTTGCTGTCCTTAGCAGAGAAGTACGTTTCAAGTGGTACTGACCTTTTCTTTCAAATGTTTGGAACTGGTATCTTCGGTGCTAGCTTATTCCACATACTTGGCACAATCCCACAAGTGGGTTTGGTACTTGGTAAGCATCTTACTGGTTTCTCCTCTCATCATTTTGAGGTGGACTCTTTTCTTCTATAAATATTTTGCTTAAAAGAACTTCACCCATTTGAATATTGTTACACTTTTTTCCTAGTTTTGATTGATAGTACAAGATTTGAACTTGTGTCAATCTTAAATTTTTCTTAGTTCTCATAGATATGATAACATTTGAATCTTGAACATTCACTCTACGATGATTACTCTTTATCATCAAGCTAAGAAACTAAATCATTTTTTTTTTAATGTAAGATCCCTATTTGACAATAATATGAGCTTATTTGGTTGTATTGTTTAAACAACACAATACAACACATATTTTCACAATACTTCTTCACCTACACGTATTTGTACAATACTTAAATAACATTACTAGAACAATATTACCAAAAGGATCCTATAATTTACAAGTTATCCATCTTTTAACTTACACAATTGTTTTATATGACGGAATGCTTGTATTTGATTTTAGAGACTCTTAACTTTGTAGCTCATTCCTTAGCCCAATGGGCTTATTCTTAGGACAGGTTTTGGGACTCCCCCTTCTCTGTTGTTTCTGCGTTTGTAGAGGGAGGAGTTGCCGAGTTGGTTGAGTCCCATCCCTTTTTTTGGTTTCTTTTTTTTTTTTTTGTTTGGTGTTGGTTGTGTTGTTTTCCTTTCTCTGTTAATGCAATTTCTTATTCAGCACACACACAAAAATAAATAAATAAATAAATAAACCTACACAACTCTTCCTAGTTAGAATCAAGAAAAAGCGAAATAACTTGATATAATTTTCGCTACAATAATATTAATTCATATAATTTATTATTATGAGTTTTCTAATATCAGGAAACAAGAATTAAAGCATTATATGATTAAAGTGATTGTCACCACAAATTCTTTTGGTTTTCAAATATAATTCTAATGGACATTTTCTAATATGAAAAACGTGCACATTTCTTCTTTCCCCACTTGAATATTCCCATTACATCATTCATGTGAAAAAAAAAAAAAATTCCTACACTAATTTATAGGGAGACTAGAAACTATAAATGAAAATTTTTGTTTCAACCCTCTTCCTTTTTCTTTATTCAATTAAATTTCATGTCATTTGGCCTGGGTCTTTCCAATTCAACGATACATTGCGTCAGTTACAAACAGATGACCAATGACAGGTACACGTAATCACCTTCTTAGGCAACATAATAAGGTAAACATGTTACAGTTTCTAGTCGTTAGCCACTATACTAATTTGAGGCAATTTCCACTTCATGGTCCATTACTTTTTTTGGGACATTCATCTTCCATATTTAGATCTACACTAATTTAATATTATGATATAAAGGTATGATATAAAGCTTTACAATCCGCTTTGCGTTGAATATAAAACTCCCGTACGAAAGAACATATACTTCTTTAAAATATAGTATATACTTTAAGATCAACTTCACGTAGCATGTGTCCACAAGGCCGATTAATTATTCTCTCTTGATTCTTATAAAAATTAAAAATTCTCTCCATTAGGTGACAATATTAGTTATTCTCACTCTAAATTCCAAAGTGGACACTGGACAAAGTATAAATCAACTATACTTAAGATAGGAGAAAATGAAATGTAAATAAGCAAGCTAATTTAATGTGTGAAACAGTGATAGTTTTTTTTTTAATAATAATTTGATAGTTAATGTATTAAAAATCCATACTGCAGTGTACCTTCTTTCTTTTTTCTTTTTCTTTTTAAAAATTCTCTTATTGAGTCAACATGGTTTTTATGTTCTAAAAAAGAAAAAAAAAAGGTTAGTATTTTGACTAAATAAGTTTGTTATTTTATTTTTATTTTTATTTTTATTAAACTTTACTTTCACAACCTTTTTAATATTCTTTTCCAGTTTAGTGGAAAATTGAACTTAAGACCTACCCCAAGCCTTAGCTCAATCCTACCTCCCAAGTCCCAAGTCCCAGGGAATGCCTCGAGTGGCAATCGTTTCTTCTTAACAAAGAAATTATTGGATAGGGGAGGACTAAATTGAAATTGATACAAGTTATTTCTTCAAACAAACATGTACTTAGAATTACAAGGACATTTTTATTTTTTATTTTTTATGTGTCTCCCTTTCTCGTATTGAATCAACAATATGGTATTTACATAGATATCTTATTAATTAGGAATTAATATTTTCACATGTTTTTCTTTCATAAAATTTTCTCAAAATCTATTGTGTGAGAGGGACCGTAAAAAAAAAAAAAAAAAAAATTTTTATTTTTTAAACCGTTAAATGCACTACCTTTTTTCCCCTCTACTTTAGTAAAATGGAACTACAGATTTATCCAAGCCTCATCTTACCTCAAGCGTGGTCTTAAGTGGCAATCGGTTTTTGCTTGATAATTAAAGAAATTAATCTTTACGGATTGAGAGGAATAACTTGAAATTTATACCCCTTAAAAATAAATCCTTAAAATAAATTTAGATTGGAGAATTTAGAAATGGATACTACTTAAAGCAGCATTTTGTTTTCTCGAACACAAGAATTCACCAATTAAGTTTCAAATTTTCAGTGAAAAAGAAGAAACTCTTCAGACGACAAAGTTATTCTACATTTTTTTAAGTATACATCCTTAATTATGTCATTCTAGTAGACAGGTTTAACCACTTTTTTTTTTCGAATATGTATAGTACATATGATTTATAGTTATTAATAACTTTGAACAGAAATCTCTCAAAAATTAGTTATATCTCCAGTCACTAGTTAATTATTTCTTCATTTCTTTTTTGTTGAACCACATAAATAAATATAAATAACGCTAATTTGTAACAACATGAACTTTTTTTAGAGTAATAACTAGTAAGTTAATTATTATGCATGTATCAGCTAAATATCTTTATTCAAATTGTTCCAAAAACTCCAATCTCATATAATTAAGTACATATTTGTTTGTAGCGATTGGAGTGACAGGAAGTACAGACACTATTGAAGCATTGGCAACAATGGGAATGGGCTTACTTGCAGGATCAACAATCATGCTTCTTACATTAATCTGGGGTTCTGTTATTGCTTTTGGCAGCTATGATCTTTCACAGCCTTCAGATTCATCAGACATAGAAAATGAGAGACCATTCAGTTTAACTGGTTTTTTTCTTATCTCTTCTATGACTAATATAAAACATCTTTGTTCAATGTAATTGATGTCCCTGTGTGTGTATGAGTGATGCAGGTTATGGTGTTAGCACTGACGTTGAAACCTACTATACGGCAAGAATAATGATTGTATCCATGATCCCATTTTTCATTCTTCAACTGGCAAAAGTTCTCAATTCATCTTCAGGGATTCGAATTGTAGTCATAGTTTCTCTCCTTGTTACTCTAGTCTTCCTATTTGTTTACTGCACTTATCAGGTAAATACAATTCCATTAGCATGGGAAATAATGTTCCCCAGTATAAGAGTATGAACAAGAGAGATTTTCAACTTTATAAATGAGAGGTAGAACGGAAACATGCTTGGAACTCATGATCAAGTCCTCTGATACTAATGCCATGGTTAATTATTAATTTTCCTTGAAGTTCAATCTATTAGAAAATGTTGAATTTGATTATTTAACAATTATTCTAACTATAGGTAATAAATTTGCTATTTTAATGAAATAAATTTGTAATTTTTTTTTTCTTCACAAAAAAATGGTGCAGGTATTCCAGCCATGGATTCAGAATAGGAGACTTGAATATCTGATGTTCAAGTATGTTCAGAAAAACCTACTACCGAGTCTTCTCACTGGTGGTGGCAGACCTAATATAACAATTATAAGAGAGTAAGCAGGTTAAATACTACTTTTAAGGTTCTTTAGCTACACATATTTTTCAAGGATTTCTGTTATCTTATCAATTAGTCACTACCTATATTTGCAGGCTTTTTCAAAAAATCGACAAGAATAATGATAACCATATATCAGCTGATGAATTGAGAGCATTAATCTTAGGAATACAAATAGAAGAAGTAGGTTTGAATGTGGATGACTATGAAGCAAAGGTGATGGAGGAGTTCGATATTTCTGGTGATTCTCATATAACAGAGAATGAATTCATTAAAGGAGTCTCAAAATGGCTTAATAAGGCTCAGCAGTCTGCCAGCAATCAAGGACATGACAATTCAAAGTTTTTTAATAGCAATTCAAAGGTAAATATTGATAGTATGTTAAGATTTATTTCAATACTAAGCGCAATAATATTGCCTTGATGCTCTCAAGACACAAATGCAGAAAACAACTGAAGAGGAAATAAGGCTATTGGCTCAGAGAAAGGAGAGTAAGGGAACTGACATGGCATGGTCGAATTACATTAAGGCAGCTTTTCTATTGATTCTTGGAACTGCTATCACCGTTTTGCTTGGACAACCCCTCATGCAAACTCTCCAAGAGTTTTCTACTGCTGTAAACATCCCATCATTTTTGGTATCATATGTTGTGATACCCTTGGCTTTGAACTACAGACAGACACTAAAAGCAATTACTTCTGCCAGACAGAAGACAGAAAAAGCTATCTCCTTAACCTTTTCTGAGGTTTACTTCTCCCCCAAACTCATCTTTTCATTTGATCATGAGATAACAATTCCTAGTTACATCTTATATTCTCATCAGAAAGTTCAATACTTTTTTTGATAAGTCAATCAGAAAGTCCTATCTTTATGATTTAATCAGGTGGTTATATCTCCATTGAAAATTAAACCTGTCCATGTGGTTTAAATAGTATTTGCATTTTGCAACGAGTTCATTTTTTTGCTTTGTAGCATTTACCTAAGTTGGTCTTCAATATTTTAGATCATTTTTATTTGACACTCGGAAGGTTTTTGGCAGATTTATAATGGAGTATTCATGAACAACATGATGGGTTTAGCTATCTTCTTGGCCCTTGTTTACATACGAGATTTGTCATGGGATGTCTCTGCTGAAGTTCTGGTTGTTCTACTCATCTGCACAGTGATGGGTCTTTTCACCAGCTTCTGCAGCAAATTCCCATTCTGGACAAGTATCCTAGCATATCTTCTGTATCCCTTATCTCTGCTGCTGATTTATGTTCTCACTACTGTTTTTGGATGGTCTTAAATTAGTATTTGCTATACTGTAATTGGTGTACAATAAAATAATGTTAGTGGTCCTAATGACAGTGACTTGCATTGATTGGTGGTTTTAATAAAAGTAATATTTCATTAATCACAATGTGCCACCTCAATAAGATATATCCTTAGCATTATTGAAGAAATAAATATGTATCTAAATTAAAAATTCACAATGTTGTGAGGACAATGTTTTTTTTTTTTTTTTTAATTTTTTAAGAATAAAAATTCTATAGACAAACTGAAAAGTTTACAAACGCACAGATGTGCAACACTTCTAACCCAAAAAAAAAAAAAAAAAAAAAACAAAACTACACCTTGGACTTACATCAACCTTTTTTTAACACTATTTTAGTCTATCTTTCTAGTCCAAAAAAAAAAAAAAAAAAAAGAAGAAAAAGAAAAAGAAAGAGGAAACAAATTAATTATTACCCGTAGCGGGACCAAATATGAAAAATTCATTTCACCTGAGCTTTAACAGCTGACAGAGGAATACCCCGTTTACAGAAGATCAATCTGTTCTTAATTGTACTCTTGAAGTTCCATTTTGCTGTAACTCCAGGCCTTTTCTCCCCCAGCTTATACTCTTTATTATGCTTTCTTCATTCAGAATTTGGCCCCCAAACTAGCTTACAGATTAAAGCAGTCAGGCCTTTTCCTCTAAACCTTTGCAACCTCAAACAAACTAATCAGCTAACCCACTCCACCTCAGGCTTAATTATCAAGTTCTTCTTCATAAGGGTTTTCTATTCTCTTCCAGAAAACCCACACTCTAAAAAGACTTGATTCCTACTTTTTTATGTATTGTCTACAAAAACAAACACATTGGATCACCCTAATATCTCCATTGCAGCAATCTGTCTGAGTCTTTTTAAAAACCAATCACATTCTACTATTCTAGTAAGTTTTTTTCATGTGCAATTTTTTTTTTAATCTCCTATATAATTAATGGAAGCCACAAAAGAAAACAAACTATTGACTTTTAATGATAACAGATACAAACTTGACCACATCTCTCTCATATGTATTTAGGAAGCATCTCTCAAACGTCACCCACCAATTCCAACTCTTTTCTCAAATTGTCACATGGCTTCAATATTTTATACTTCTCAACTAATCTGTTTTCAACACCTTAAACGTTCATGACACTGACAATGAAAATGAGACTTGCAATTCTTGGTAAGCTGCTCTCTTAGAGTTTGAGGCTAAGATCAATGTCATCCCCTTCTGCTTCACCGCTCTCATTGCTTAAGCTAAGGGTTAATTCTTTACTTCCCATTTGCTCCTTTGATTGTAACAAGCCATGAAAGGGTCTTTTACCTTCTGAGCAACCCTGTCCTGACCTTTGATGTGAGACCTCCATGCTTTCCTTCAAAATTATAATTTGCAAAAGAAAGAGTAAAAACACACCAAAATAACACAGTCAATATAAGATAAACTATATTTAATCAAACACGAAAGGAATTGCAGTTAGCAAAAGAAATGAAATAGTGTGAATTTATCATCTTACTTGGAAAGGAAGCCAGTCAAATTTGGCTAACCCTCCTTCAGGACTTCTTGTGTTGATGGGTGAAGGAATTGCGTTTACAGGGCAGCCAAATGAGAACAAATTATTATGAGACGCTCCATGGTCTGTAATGCACTTCTTTGTGTTGATATCCAAAGGGCCATGCCATCTTGTATCTCTGAGAAAGGTGTTCAAAGAAATTTGAACCAATAATTAATGGTAACAAGTTCAAAAGAGAGACGAGTGAAGATCAAGCTAGACCAACCTGGAGATTGTGTTGCTGGGATAAAGAACAAATGCGCCGCGATTATCACTTGATGATGATTTGTTCTCTCTGGCCGTGCGAGGATCAATCATTGGAGGAACTTGGAAAGGAAATAGAGGGCCAGGGGAGTTGTCCACTGAGAAAGGCTTTGGCCTCTTCATGCCAAGCACCTGTATAACACATAGTAACCACAAATGTGTCTTTTAACAAAATGACTCCATATTCACATTTTCTTGCAAGTGATAAGAAAGAAAAAACATACAATATTCGAAGAGAATAAGTGAAAAGAAAGGAATTAAGTAAGAAGGTAATTGCATATAAGTTCATTTATTTACTTTTATCTCTATTTCATTTTGTTAGTAACCTTATGTTTGGTCGCTGGGAAACAATATAAAAGGAAAAAAAAAGGCCGAACCCCTACTTTTTGTGTATACCCGAAAGTTGTAAACTAAAGAACTGAAAGATATGACTTTACCTACATTATTCTAGTAACCAAACAAATAAAATCAACATCAAAATCAGTGAGTATAGAAAAACAAGATGTGCCCAGAACAACTCTACAACAAATTCTTGATACATATGAAGATAAAATACTAATATAAGACAAGCAAAGACAGAATAAACAGTAAGGAAATCTAACTTGCCTTCTCTTCCTCAGGCCAAATACATGTATAGCTTTGACCAGATCTTTGGTTTGAAGGGAGCTCTATAAGATGATTCAATCCGGCAGATAATGGGGTTGACATAGATGGTGTAGAAGACCCTGGAAAAGTAGGATTTACCTGCAATTCACAAGCTTTTACATTAATCTTCTAAAATGAAATTATATTATATACCAAGAAATAACAACTAGAAAGAGAATGACACTTTTTTTTTTCTCTCTGTTACCATCATAGAAGAATATTGGTAATTTTTCCTTTGCAACAAATTTGATGGACACATTGGATATGATGCATTGGAAATATGTGTTGGTAATACTGGAATTGTATCAGTAGTAGACTTGCAAGAACCCCACGTTACAGGACACTTTGGATTGGATACATAAGGGGAAGGACACACTGGATTGGAAATATGTGTTGGTAACATTGGAATTGTATCAGTAGTGGACTTGCAAGAACCCCATGTTACAGGAAACAAGGCCTTCTCAGCCAGAGACACACTTGCACTACTACTGCTACCATGACCATATGTGGTATCACTAGCAGTCATTGGTAAAGAAGGTGGTGGGCTAAAGTGATCAATATATGGGACTAAACCAACATGTGTATTCAAAGAAGTGGATTCAGGAGAGGCATCAGAAGAGGGATAAGGAGGAGTGGAAAGAGAGGATGAAACCAAGCACGATGAAAAGCCAGTGTCTTTGTTTTCCTGTTCACGCAAAATCTTCTCCAGTTCAGCCACACCAGGTCCTCTTTTCGGAACTTTTTTGCGCTTGAACATTTTTTTGTTTCTGTCAAAACATTGAACAAGTCCATTAATTTTTGTTTAAATATACAACAAAAGGAACCAAACCCAGAAGACAAAATTCAGAAAGTAACAAGATTTCCGCATTTTCAAGATCACCATATCTAATTCAAACCAAGCAACAAAGAATGGTATATATTCAAATGCTACCGTGATATATGGAATGGAAATCTCAGAGGATGTTGGAGTAGAACACAACCACCTATGAGAAATGAACAAGTGGAAGTGGAGCCAAAATATAAGAAGAAGTTTACCCTGGTTTTAAGCTCAGAAAGATCTTAGTGAGAAAGGAAGTATCTGAGTTTCCGGGGTTCTCTCAGTTTATTTGGTTTGTCCGAGAAAAATATAAATGAAAGTGAGAGAGAATTTTGAAAGTGTGGAAATCCAAGTAATATTTGATTCATCAGAATCTTCTCATATCTCGTTTCTTTCGCCCAAGTGTTATCTCTGTACTTTCCTGTGTGAGCGTGTGTGAGAGCTTTTCTTATAAGGATGTTAGTTGTCACAAATCCTTGTATGTTACACTCGAGCCTTGACCAGTTGACCTAATGCATGCATTTTGTATTTGTACCCTTTATAAATCTCTGAGAATATTCTTTGCCATTTTGCTAAAAGTAGTTTTGTAATTTCTCTCGGTTTTTATTGAGTGATATTTAAAGTATTCAGAAGTGGACCCCGATCGTGCAGAAAGACAAATTGAAAGCACTGAAATCATGCAGGAAATTTCTTTTTAATCTTTTTTAGTCACTGCTAGTTGGGTTTACAAAGGTCTGTTTGGCTGCGTTGAAGACCAAATTTCCGTAATGGATTTGTGCTAATTCGAGATATTGGTTTAATAATAATTGTTAAATCTTTTTATAATTTTTTCTTCTCCTTCTTGTTCCTCCCACCTCCAAACATTAAGAAATTGGATACTGAACTTTTTGGGCTTAATTTTGGGGGGGTGATAATTGTGGTGTTAAAATTGAATTAAAGACTACCTTATTTGGTAATCTAATGCAATTTAGTGATTTACAACCTGACTACCGTGTAGTATTTTGCATTAATGATTGAGCATCTTCAAAGATACACAGTATATAGTGCTATAAGGCAATTAATTTATGTATCTTAAAACCTTTGAACACCCAAAAGTTTTGAAGAATGTTAGTGGATGTTTGGATTTTATGTTTCCATAACTCATAACTCTGTTTCTATCACTTATAATTCAAAAATAGTGGGACCCATGACTGAGAGGCTTGTTTGGATTTTGTTTCCAATTATTGTTTCCATCACTTAATTCTCTAATTTTTTAGTAATGAATTATGAAAACTGAAAACACATTTTAGGTATTTTCAATTTCTGTAATTCTGTTTTCAATGGTATTCTCGTAACTAAATATACACTGAGGGACCCACTAGTTAGGTCAACTGCTACTTTTGACCATTTTTTTTCCTCACTGGGTTCAGTGAGGTGGTCTTCTTCTTCTTTTTTTTTTTTTTTTTTCCTTTCACACGGGTTTTCTTCTTCTTCCATTTTTCTTTTCCCTTTCACGCGGCTGGTATGGTCTTCTTCATCTTCCTTCTATTTTTTTTTTTCATGATCTTTTCTCTAACACACAAACACAAACACAAACACAAACCCACAAACATGTGCATCCACACACCCAAAAAAAAAAAAAAATCTGATTTCAAAAAAAACCCACCCCATCGCGCCGCCATACACGTCAAAGAGATGGGTGTTGCTCACCGGTGATAGTCCTGACGAGAGGAGGGAGCTTCTGAAATTTTTATGGGTTCGGGTTTGTGTTTTAGGAGAAATAGGTGTTGTTGTTTCTGTTATTATTGTTGTTGCTGTTGTTGTTGTTATTGTTTTTGTTTTGTGGTTGAAGCTGATTTTGTTAACAGAAGATTTTGACCACTTTACAGGAATGGGTTCCACAAAAAAGTAGAAAAATTGAGTGATGAGAAGGTGAGTGAAGTGTGCCAAACGGGTGAATATAGAAAATTGGGGTATTTTAAGTGATGAGTAATAAATGATGAGTAACGAAAATTGAGTGATGAGTGATAAAAAAAAAATCCAAATAGGGCCTTATTATTCTTATATAAATTTAAAAATTCTATGGCAAGCAAAGTCTACAAGCGGATTCACATAGGTCACAAGATCAAAATCTCGTTTCATTATGAAGAAGGTCATCATGAAGCTCTTCGTTTGGTTAGCTACATGCAGGCAGAGTCAAGATCAATTATAGGTTAAATTTACTTTTTATGAAGTTTCATTATTTATTTATTTTTTTTTGGTTGGGTAATTGTTTATGAAGTTTCATTATTGAGTTTTCATTTAAATGGAAATAGTTCTTATTGCTTGGTAGAGTATAGATGGTTAAAAAAAAAAAAAAAAAAAAAGAGAAAGCGAAAGCCTTCTAAAGATAAAAATTGGGTCAGTTTCATGTTCTAAAAATAATGTAGTAATTGATTGTGGCCAGTTGGCAAATAAAATATCAAAACCCAGTTTGACCTAAAGCGAGTTGATTGTTGGTTTGGAATCTGGCTTCATTAATGAGAAATTTCATGAAGATACCTGGCATAAGATTTAGCCATTTAATGTGACGATTCACCTAGATTATTTAATTAGAATCACTAAATTTTTTTTATTATTTATTTTGAGAAATATAACCACTAAAGATTAACGTCAAGAAGGTTAAAAAAAAAAAAAGGATTAGCATCAAGAAAACCTGTTTATTTTAATAAGTTGTTGGTCATGAAATTCCACCTTAGGATAAATTGAAGTTTTTCTTAAATGAAATTGTCAGATTCATGAAATTGTTTCTTAAATGAAATTCCACCCAATCGTAATTACCCTATTAAATGAAATTCCACGTACCTTAGGATAAATAGAAGTTTTTTTTTTTTTAATTTTTTTTTTTATTTTAAGTTAAAAAGAATGATTTTTATAACCAGTCATCTATCATTGTCAAGTAAGGAAGTCAATACCGTACCGGAGGCTGTACTGGTTTGGTCAGCGGTACGATATATTTTGGATACCGGTCAATACCGGTGTACAATTTCGGGTTTACCGCTATTTTATATATATATATATATATATATATATATATATATAAACACACACACTCATTAGGGCCATAATAATTTATATATATATATATATATATATTAGCAAAGAAAATTTATAAGTTTAAAGTTAAAAAAAAAAATTATCTAGCAAAGATATAAATTATAAATTATATATATATTAGCAAAGATAATCTATAAATTATCTTTGAGATATATATATATATATATTAGCCGAAGTCTATATATATATATATATATATATTAGCAAAGATAATCTATATCTTTGATATAAGTTATGGACAAACAGCCCCCACCTATTCATGTAACCAAACATAGTTAATAAAAAATAGATCAAATGGTGTAGAAGCACCTTTAAAACCCTTGAACCAATCTGTACCATCCATTATTAGGTCAACCTTCATATAAAAGCCTACAATACACTTTTGCATCCTCCTGTGTCTCATATTCTCAATGCCGTCTCTATGGTTTTTACTTTCTCAACGCAGCACAGCGTAGCTTCACAAGATTCGGCCTTGTTTTTCATTTTTCTCTCATACTCTCATTGCTGCCTCTGTCTGAAGTCTATGGTTTTCACTCTTGCAACGCAGCACAGCTTAGCTTCACAAGATTCGGCCTTGTTTTTCATTTTTCTCATCTGGGTTTTCGAATGGGTAGCCTTGTTTTTCATTTTTCTCATCTGGGTTTTCCGTTTTTGTTGTTTTCATTTACCGGCTGAAACAGCCGGATTGCGCCAGTATGGCCGGTTTTTTCAGGTACGGCCGGTACGCAGCCAGTACGACCGGTAATTTTTCTGGTACGAAACAGGAGTGTACTTGTACTGGAGCACTGGCCGGTACGGTATATACCGGCCGTACCGGCCGGTATGGTATTGACTTCCTTGTCGTCAAGACCTTCAAAAGTTATTATTATTATTATTATTATTATTATTATATAAATACAATTGAATTTCAACGTGACCATAAAATAATTTTTTACCAGTTAATTAAACTAACTGAAATCAACTAAAAATTCAAAAGTTGATATGCTACATTAATTAGATAAATAATTCACACAGTTCTAGTAAATTTCTCTGGAACCTAAAAGAAGATAATATTTGATATCACAATCACGTGAATCTCAAAAAGTCATGCAAATTGCAATTATGTTTGAAATTATAAAATTAAAGAAAAATGGTTTTATTTAGGACTATGTAGTCCAGTTTGAATGATACCAACAAAGTATTATAATACATGGTGCTTGAACAATTTGTAGATATTATTCCAAATTATTTCCTCTATATTTATTTATTTCTGTATGTTTAGAAAAATTCATATTCCCTCATTTTCTGTTTTTGTTTTGGTTTTGATTCTGTATTCAATTAAATGTTTCAACATTAATGAAATATTTCGGATAAAAAAAATTTATTCATATTTATTTATTTAGTAAATGAGTCAAATTCAAACTCAATTTTAAGCTTGACTATTAAATAAATGAAGTTAGAGAAATAATTATGTGCTCATGAGAAACTCACAAATATGAGATTCAATTAAGTATATATAGTATTGTTAATTATATATATAAGGAAGTCGTGTCCCAATATTATACATGTCTATTAAGTTACTTAGATTTAATATTGGATTTTATAAGTTTATAATAAGTTAATAAGAAATTAAATTATTACTTATTTATAATTTATTGACAATGTAAATAATCTATTTTGTAGAAAATATTATAATAACTCGTTAATGTCATGCAAGATGTGCGGGTACATTATAGGTTCATTTTGAAACTATATACACGTAAAATTTATCTTTATGCTCAATATATAATACTCACTATGTATTATAAAATTTGAAGAATACTTAGGTTAAATAAGTTTATTACAAAAGAGCTGCATGACTTTTACACTATAGGGCTCGAGTTGTGCATCTGTTGTGGAGCAATATGTTTATTCACCAGCCTAAATAAAGTTATTTGAAATTGGACTTATGACCCTTTAAACAAAAGGTTTGTCTCAATTCATTCTTAAGAGAATATGATTTATGGACTAGAGGCAATAATAATTTTTTTCAATCATGAAAAACAATGAAACAAACTTCCAAATAAAATTATTATATAAAATAAAACTCCATTACTTAAAGGTTCAAACATTAAAGGATGACTTCCTGGATAAGGATCCTTTCTTAGAAATGGAGAGAATCCAAACCTATTTGATGTAACTAGGCATTAAGAAATGACTCAAGTCCCCAAAGGGATGCCTCGGAAATTAGGTCAAATGCCATTTCCGTACATAAATTTTAAGGAACGTCACCTATTCTAGGACCACATTGCATTAAAATCAAACAAAGTGACATCTTGGCTCAGTGAGATTCATTAACAATCCCTATTGGCTTATCACTTTGCAACAATCATTTTTTCTTCCACCTTGGATTAACATACGTTCATACCAATATATATATATATATATATATATTTTTTTTTTCAAATTAAGATCGGGTGGGTATTGTGACATATGTAATTACTCTCATTCTCACCATTTTTTTTTTTTTTTTTTTTTACTTCTTCACTTTATTACTTTTTCTAATTTTTTCTTTATTTATGAGTTAAAATTGAGAGATGTTTTTTTGTACTCTCAATCTCAATCGTTGAGAGCAATTCCACGTACAGGTGCAATACCTTAGCAAATCTTTTCCTCTCTCCTCTTCGCTTCACATGTCAAGAGGAATATTGCTTTTATTCAAGATGAGAGCAGCAGCCAATCAGGGAACATAAAGTGACAGTGTACAATTTTTTCTGCCTTTTGATTTCCTAATTATTAGAAATAATAAATAGAAAAAGGTCGGCCAAATTGGCCATGTACCATGAATTTTCGAAATTTTTTGCACGAAGACACTGTTTCTGAAATTATTAGGAATCTACCATCTTTTTCAGTACTCGAGTTTAGTGAACTCGAGTACTGTGTTTTATAGCTCCACCGTGGCATGGCTGACATGGCGTGCGGGGATTTAAAAATTCCAAACAGTACTCGAGCTCCTGAGCTCGAGTACTGTTCAAAGTAGTACTCGAGTATGTGAAGCTCGAGTACTGTGTTCAGTACTCGAGTTCAACAAACTCGGGTATTATTCTGTTTGCCATTTTCTGGAAAATGNGAGAGCGAGACAGCCAGAGCGCGAGAGCGAGACTGAGATGGAGATTGACAGCGAGATTGAGAGGGAGATTCAGAAAGTGAGAGCGAGATTGAGCGGGAGATTGAGAAAGTGAGAGCGAGACTGAGAGGGAGAGAGCGAGATTGAGAGGGATATTGGGAAAGTGATAGATGAGAGAGTGACAGATAGAGTTAAGTACCTGAGATGACCCAGGTTTTTTTTAAAAAATTTGTTAAGGCAGAACCGTACTCGCGCATCGTGAAATCGAGTACTTCAGTAATACAGTACTCGAGTCTAGTAAGCTCGAGTACTAAGCACAATATTTTAAAATCTTTCCACGTCATTGTGCCACGGTGGAAGTGGAAAATGTAGTACTCGAGTTTTCCAAACTCGAGTACTTAAAAAAGTGGTAGATTCCTAATAATTTCCGAAACAGTGTCTCCGTGCAAAAAATTTCGAAAATTCATGGTACATGGCCAATTTGGCCGAAAAAGGTCACATAGGTAAACAGTAGTTTTCTGTCCCTAGTATGTACGTTAACCCGAAATTAATGTGCATAACAAAAATCGCTCGAAGAAATATTAGGATGAGTTTTGGAAAAGCAATTGAGCAATAATGCAATATATGTGCCTAAGAGCATTCTCATCAGCTCTCTAAAAAAAAAAATGTCATTTTAACATACCAAAAATTTACTTTATTATTTTATCACATCATTTTACAATTTACCATTTATCACATCTTCTATTTTTCAATTCTATATATTAAAATAATATATCCAACACATTAAATAATATTAAACAAATTTCATCACATTAAACTACAATCACAATCAACCTCCACAAACCACCAACAGCAACGGTAACAGCAAATCACCACCAACAGCAAATCAACCTCCACAAACTACAATCACAATCACTGGATCTCCAACAAATTCCAAATCCAAAAACCTCAACAAAAAAGAAAAGAAAAAACTCAAAATCTTCAACAAACCTTGCCGGCGCACTACAGCCATAAACACCGCCGCCCACTACAGCCGCCCAAAACTCAACCAACCACCGCCACAACCACGACACCACCACCGACCCAAAATCCCAACCCAACCGATCAATCAATGACCCAAAATCCACACATCGAAACCCATTACAGCCACAAACACCGCCACCCACTACAGCCACAAATATCACCGGCCCAAAACTCAACCAACCACCGCTACAACCATGACACCACCACCGGCCCAAAATCCCAACTCAACCGATCAATCAATGACCCAAAACTCACACATAGAAACCCATCCCAAATATCACACCCACAACCCGATTAAGAGATCTAAAGGTTGGCGGCCAGGGCTGTGGAGGTTGACGGCGAGGTGAGGCGGCAAGAGATCTTGAGCAAAGATGAGAGAGATCTTGAGCCGGGAGGACTGAGAGGGAAGAGATAGAGAGTGACAGAGAGAGCAGAGAAAAGAAGAAACTGAGGAGAGAGTAGAGAGAAAAGAGAATAAAAAAGTATTAAATAAAAATGGCATTCCTGTCCATACGCTCTTAAATATGAGAGCGTACTGTAGCATGTTCCAAAATTTTGGAACATTTAGCATACCTGATGAGCATTCGTTTTTATGTTTGATGTACTAAATGTGCCAAATTTTTGGCATTTGACACATTTAAAAGACCTGATGAGAGTGCTTAAACAGCTAATACTGCCAATTATGCGCATTAGGTCATGGATCCAATAATATTGATAATACTAGTATAAAAATAGCTGGGTGGGGTAGCTAATGATATTGTGAAAACTAGGGCTGTCCATCTCACCTGCTGACTCGCCCAACCCGCCCGTGCCCGACCCGCTACAACTCGATCCAACAGATCCGGTGGTCGGACGCGAGTCCCGAGCTCCAAAATCCAACACTAACGGTTCGGTTTCGGTTCCCTTCCTTCAAAACCCGTTCAACCTGACCAGCCCGAAGAGAGAACAACGAGCTCCGATTTCAAGCTTTCCAACGAGTTTTCCAGAGTGATTTGGCAGATTCTGGTGACTAAAACACCAGATCGGACGATTCTCGGCATGATTTGGGGGGAAAAAGCATCGGATTTGGTGAAATCTCTGCCAAATCTGGCTAGATTGCACCGGATCAGCAGAGATCTCGCTGTTTTCTACTGTTTTTCATCCTCTCTGGCGGGTTTCTGCCTCACCCGAAACTGCCGCTCACCCGATGAGAACCCGACCAGTAAAACTCGACCCTAATACGGGTCGGTTGCGGGTCCGGCAACTCCCCACCCGATCTCCGGCGGGTCGGTTGCGAGTTGGGCACAAACCCGAGTTAACTGTTGTAGCTAACTCCTTTTATGGTTAATTAGAAAGATTTTTTATTTTTATTTTTTTTTATAATAGTTTAGCAAAAAAAAAAAAAAAATGAAAGCATCATATACTAAATTGATTTTTTTTTCTTAATTAAAAGTCGGTGGCACATGTGGTACGTGTACATGAAAAACACTTTCAACTATCTCTATTAGGTATTGGGTCTAATGCATGATGATCTCGAAGAGTCTGAGAAAACAAAGAACGATCAGTGGATTAAAATTTGGAATCATGTTATACATGGAGGTTCCACAAAGAAGTTAATTTCCAACTCCAAGTAAGCTTGAACTAAATTATCATATACCAATGACAATTTATTTTTTATTTTCCATAAAGGATGAATTTTTTTTTTTGACCATATAAATGAAAGGGACTAAATTCTATATGGATTCTGTACAAAATTCTTATATACCCTCCAATAAAAATATTGACACATCATTTTTTTTTTTTTTCAAATACAAGAATAAAGAATAGAACTTACAAATAAAATACCGTTAATTAGAAAACCTATTAATTGTATAATTATCGACTTGAGTTTGGGTAAATAGAGAGATGCCGTGATAGACTTGTGTCCTGGAATAAACTTGAGTTTGGGCATCTTGGGTGAAAAATTGTAGAATTACAAAAAACATTACAGAGCGTGGAACGTTGGGGTGACGACGTGGAGCAGATTAGGGAAGTCTGAGGGGCTTTGAATAGTTGGTTGTGTAAAGTTGTGATTTACAACTATGTTTTATGTTGGCTTTATTCTATGACAAAAAATGTTGTAATTACTTTAATTTTGTTCCTTGCAATTTGTGGGATTTTATTGTATTGGGTTTGGTATCAAGTTGGTGAAGATTCAAGCTTAAATGAAGAATCAGTGAATCTCATGAGTGTCTCGCTGGAAGCTAACACGCGAAAGAGCCATATGAGAAGCACATGACTGGAAGCTGAAGAGTCATGCCAGACTATCGTTTTCGCAAGTGTCTCACGGGTAAGGCCTTCCTGCGAGATAGTCGTGAAACATTCTGCCTGAAAGATTTTAATGTGTGACTTTCTTACCCTTCACCCATATTATATATACCCTCATTACCCGCAAATGTATGAGAGGCCATTTAGAGAGAAAAACCCTAGATAGGTTTTCAAAAACACACACACCCATCTTTTTGAGAAAGAGCTACTCATCCTTAGTGAGAAATTATTGTAGCCTCTTCTCCATCCCTCTCCCATTGACATACCTTGAGAGGAGATTTGTACCCAAACACAACCCACACCTATGCAGAATGTAGAGAGTGTTTTGGAGCTGCTGGGAAGCATTGGAAGAAACCAAGGATGGCAGATGCAACATGGAGATTGTTACGGGATCCAGAGAGATAGACAAGACACGGTTCTGAGAAGCCTTATTAGAGTAGGAGCTTGGAGGGCTTAGGTATAGAGGGTAGATTAGACTTGGAGGGTCTCTTACTCACCCATGTATCCCAATTGATTGTCTAATGGATCGATTTCTTCTTGGAGGGCGGCGAAGAGGTTTTTCGCCGAGTTCTTCAATTTCCTCTTTGATAACACATCTCGATGTTATCTGTGTTTGCATTTCTCTTCCCTACTCTTGTTCATTTCATTTTTACCGCTATGTTACTTTAAATATGGATTAGAGTAGTTCTCTTACTTATACGCTTGTGTTTACACTATTCCGCACTTAGTATTAAGTTAATGTAAAATCAACCAAGTCGTAACTTTGATTTGGGGGTCTAAACAGCTCTTGTGTTGTCGACACATTTACAAGTTTTCAATTGGTATCAGAGCGGGTACACTTGTTTTGGTTTCATTACCTAAGTGTGATTCTTGACTCCGTGTGTATTTTGCCGTGGATAGTGTTTTGTATGCCTCTATAGGTGTTTGTGAGTGTAACATGCCATGTGTTTGTGAAAATGCCTCTATGAGTGTTAATCCTCATAATTGTGATAACATGTTACTTGAATCTATGGTTGTTGTTGACAAACTCTTGAAGAAATGAGCTAAGAAGTTTCAAAAGAATTTGAGCAAGTTCATTTGTGAAAAAGATGATTTGATTGCTAAGTTCAATGAATCCAATAAATTGGTTGAAAAATATAAGAAACTTGTTGAAAATTCTCTTGAAAAGATGAAAGAGTTTGAATGTTTAAATATGGACTTGGATGCTAAACTTGTTTTGTCTAACAAACTTGTTGATGAGTTAAAATGTGAAAATGAATCTCTTAAGATGCATGCCAAGTGTTTGATTGCTGAACCTATTACTAAAAAAGAAAATAATATATGTTGCAATCATGTTGTGGTACCCGATTTTGTGCCTAATGTGAGTTCTACATCTAAAGACAAATCGGTGTACATTCCTCCACACAAAAAAAAAAAAAAAAAAAACCAAAAAGTGAAGAGAAAGACTCTTAAACCTAAGCCTCTATTTAGGTCCCATCCTAGGGAAAAAAAAAAAAAAAAAAAAAATGAAAGCATCATATACTAAATTGATTTTTTTTTCTTAATTAAAAGTCGGTGGCACATGTGGTACGTGTACATGAAAAACACTTTCAACTATCTCTATTAGGTATTGGGTCTAATGCATGATGATCTCTAAGAGTCTGAGAAAACAAAGAACGATCAGTGGATTAAAATTTGGAATCATGTTATACATGGAGGTTCCACAAAGAAGTTAATTTCCAACTCCAAGTAAGCTTGAACTAAATTATCATATACCAATGACAATTTATTTTTTATTTTCCATAAAGGATGAATTTTTTTTTTTTGACCATATAAATGAAAGGGACTAAATTCTATAAGGATTCTGTACAAAATTCTTATATACCCTCCAATAAAAATATTGACACATCATTTTTTTTTTTTTCAAATACAAGAATAAAGAATAGAACTTACAAATAAAATACCGCTACTTAGAAAACCTATTAATTGTATAATTATCGACTTGAGTTTGGGTAAATAGAGAGATGCCGAGATAGACTTGTGTCCTGAAATAAACTTGAGTTTGGGCATCTTGGGCGAAAAATTGTAGAATTACAAAAAATATTACAGAGCGTGGAACGTTGGGGTGACGACGTGGAGCAGATTAGGGAAGTCTGAGGGGCTTTGAATAGTTGGTTGTATAAAATTGTGATTTACAACTATGTTTTATGTTGGCTTTATTCTATGACAAAAAATGTTGTAATTACTTTAATTTTGTTCCTTGCAATCTGTGGGATTTTATTGTATTGGGTTTGGTATCAAGTCGGTGAAGATTCAAGCTTAAATGAAGAATCAATGGATCTCATAAGTGTCTCGCTGGAAGCTAACATGCGAAAGAGCCATGTGAGAAGCACATGACTGGAAGCTGAAGAGTCATGCCAAATTATCGTTTTCGCGAGTGTCTCACGGGTAAGGCCTTCCTACGAGATAGTCATGAAACATTCTGCCTGAAGGATTTTAATGTGTGACTTTCTTACCCTTCACCCATATTATATATACCCTCATTACCCACAAATGTATGAGAGGCCATTCAGAGAGAAAAACCCTAGATAGGTTTTCAAAAACACACACACCCATCTTTTTGAGAAAGAGCTACTCATCCTTAGTGAGAAATTATTGTAGCCTCTTCTCCATCCCTCTCCCATTGACATACCTTGAGAGGAGATTTGTACCCAAACACAACCCACACCTATTCAGAATGTAGAGAGTATTTTGGAGCTGCTGGGAAGCATTGGAAGAAACCAAGGATGGCAGATGCAACATGGAGATTGTTGCGGGATCCAGAGAGATAAACAAGACACGGTTCTGAAAAGCCTTATTGGAGTAGGAGCTTGGAAGGCTTAGGTACAGAGGGTAGATTAGGCTTGGAGGGTCTTTTGCTCACTCATGTATCCCAACTGATTGTCTAGTGGATCGATTTCTGCTTGGAGAGCCGCGGAGAGGTTTTTCGCCGAGTTCTTCAGTTTCCTCTTTGATAACACATCTCGATGTTATCTGTGTTTGCATTTCTCTTCCCTACTCTTGTTCATTTCATTTTTACCGCTATATTACTTTAAATATGGATTAGAGTAGTTCTCTTACTTATACACTTGTGTTTACACTATTCCGCACTTAGTATTAAGTTAATGTAAAATCAACCAAGTCGTAACTTTGATTTGGGGGTCTAAACAGCTCTTGTGTTTTCGACACATTTACAAGTTTTCAATTGGTATTAGAGTGGGTACACTTGTTTTGATTTCATTACCTAAGTGTGATTCTTGACTCTATGTGTATTTTGCCGTGGATAGTGTTTTGTATGCCTCTATAGATGTTTGTGAGTGTAACATACCATGTGTTTGTGAAAATGTGTCTATGAGTGTTAATCCTCATAATTGTGATAACATGTTACTTGAATCTATGGGTGTTGTTGACAAACTGTTGAAGAAATGAGCTAAGAAGTTTCAAAAGAATTTGAGCAAGTTCATTTGTAAAAAAGATGATTTGATTACTAAGTTCAATGAATCCAATAAATTGGTTGAAAAATATAAGAAACTTGTTGAAAATTCTCTTGAAAAGATGAAACAGTTTGAATGTTTAAATATGGACTTGGATGCTAAACTTGTTTTGTCTAACAAACTTGTTGATGAGTTAAAATGTGAAAATGAATCTCTTAAGATGCATGCCAAGTGTTTGATTGCTGAACCTATTACTATAAAGGAAAATAATATATGTTGCAATCATGTTGTGGTACCCAATTTTGTGCCTAATGTGAGTTCTACATCTAAAGACAAATCGGTGTACATTCCTTCACACAAAAGAAACTAAAAAGTGAAGAGAAAGACTCTTAAACCTAAGCCTCTGTTTAGGTCCCATCCTAGGGAATTGAGTGGATCTAAGTTTGTTCCTACTTGCCACCATTGTGGTGTGATTGGTCATATAAGACCTTAATGTCATAAGTTGAAGAGGAAACAAACTCATGTTGCTAGATCCCTTCCCAAAAGGCCTAGTGGACCTAAACACATTGTTTGTCACCATTGTGGTGCCTTTGGTCATCTTAGACCTCATTGCTCTAAATTTCAAGCTCTTAAAAGAATAAAAAAGAAAA
The DNA here is from genome assembly GCF_002906115.3 of Quercus suber. Taxonomy (NCBI): domain Eukaryota; kingdom Viridiplantae; phylum Streptophyta; class Magnoliopsida; order Fagales; family Fagaceae; genus Quercus; species Quercus suber. The sequence continues at coordinate 681,495 of NW_027069716.1, forward strand.
GTGAAACTTGAGCTTCTTGGAAGTTGTGCTTTGCAAGCTAAACCGAATTTGGGGGAAAATGGTAAGTTGTTGAAGAAAGTTTTTGATGTTCTTACTTCCTTGTCTATGTGCATTTTTAGTTCTCATTCTTCCAACCTTCATCTCACTTCTCATGAGACACTCATTCCAAACAATTATTCCGTTTGGATGATGAATGGTTCCTATGCTTGAGCTTTTGCTCTTTTGGTCTTTGATCTAATTCTTTCAATCTTTGTAAGATGCTACATGCATTTAGTGTTATATCTTCATGCATTTGTACATCTTGCATTTATTTGTATGCATTGTTTTTGTTGTTAATCTTACTTTTGTGCTTTAGTTTTGGTTTGAGTAAAAATCCAAAATCACATAAAAAGGTGAAAAATTCAAAAAGTTTGATTATATATGTTTGAGCACATATCTCATGTGAGTTTGGCCTAGTACCTTCGTACTAATGGTGTAGTTCATTTACGAGCCTAGCTTGTTTTTATATGCACATTTATCTGTGTGGAAGATATCTTGAAAACTATGTGTGATTGTTGTAAATAGATCTTCAAGCTTGTCATGAATGATTGGTAAATAGTCTTGATGGTCTTGATACTTTCATAGACTTGTGCCTATATCTCTTCCCACCTTCTTTCTTGTATTTTTTTTTTTTTTTTTTCCAAAAAGCTCACCAAATGTAAATCTCCAAATGAAAAGAGATTTTGACCTGTAAAAGCCTGTCCCACATACTAGTATTTAACTAGGAAAAAGGGGAAAGCGATTTTTTATTTTGAAATGTATGGTACTCAAAAAGCCAAAGGCTATTTCTCAATGTTGATATATCAAAAGTATCAAGCACCGATCTCAAAAAGAGATGTATTATCCAAAATAGATCAAATGTTATGATTTATACAGAAACCAAATGAAAAGCTTCTAAGATTTGTAATCAATTTGTGGGAGGTCATATATATTCATTTCTATAATTGAGATAGACCACTTGATTTAGTGCTAGTTGTGTATAACTTGTTTGAATTAATCATTGAAGTTTCACTCTAGTCTAAAGACTATTCCACATTTGATACTTACACACAACACATAAGTCTATTGTTCAATGAATACTTATTTCATTTGTATGATTGTACATGTTCAAATGTGATGTGTGTGTACTCAAGCATATATGGTTCAAACCAAAAAGATTTTTGTTCTTTTTGTTTGCTTTTGGAAATGATTTGTATCACCTATGTTTGTCAAAGTTTTTAAAGCGTTTTTGTGTGAAAAACATGTTTTCTGGGTGCTTTCATGACCTATTTCATGTATAGGCTCAACTGGGAGTTAAATGGTCCAATTTTAAAGTTTTTTCAGCTTTGGACAGAGATTTTTGCAACTGTCTCGTGACTGTCTCGCAAGTAAGACTTACCCGCGAAAATTTTCACAAGTAACTTTGCGAGTAAGCTTCCTGCGAAATTTCCTAAATCAATTTTTTAAAGGGCATTTCGTGGGTCTTTTGTTTTAAACTTCTCCCATCTTCTCCCAAACCCCTATTTTAATGCTTCAACATCAAAACCTAACCAATTTCAAGTGTTTTACATTCCATAAACATCTCTAAGGTAATCTTTAACTCTTTTTCATTGATTTTGATCCGTAGATTATATTTTGGGGGTTTTATGTTCATAGTTGGAATTTTCTCAAATGATAGTTGAAAAACTTAATTTTTGTCAATCTTTTTTATTAGACTTTGTTTTAAATGATAATTTGCTTTGGTTGTTAGCCTCTTGTGGCAAAAATAACATGTATTTACGCAATATTTTCATATGTTCATGCATTGTTTAACATACATGTGTAATGTGTGCACTCTAAGTATTTGATAAAATGCCAAAATGACATTTTCTCATTGTTTTGGATTCTAATGAGTACCAAACTTTGGGGATCACCATAATTATTAATGTTTATCATGTTTTAATCATTGGTTGTGTATTTTATACACCTTGCCCCATTAGTGCTTTTCATGCATTGGTCATGCATCTCACATGCACACTACATGCACACCAGATGCACCTTTGTTGCACACACTTGAACACTTGACATGTTCTTGCATTCACTCATGTTCTTGTGTCTTTGTCATGCCTAGGTTTATATCATATTTCATCATTCTTAGCATGTCATGTTCTTTATGCTTTGTAGTATTTTTTTAAAATGTTTTTGTCTTACGTTTGAGTTTCATTTTCTCATTCATCTTGTACCCCTCATGCATCATCTTTTATCCTTGTTCATATCTTCTTTCCCTCCTTCCTCTTGATTCATTTGTCTATTTTTGACAAAAAAAGGGGAGTGCATCGTCATTTTTATATGACTCATGTGCACACTCTTAAGCAGAAAAATTCTACCTTGTACATATTCGTAGGGGGAGAAAGTCATAGGAGAGATGCATATACCAAGGGGTAGAAGACATTTTTTTTAGAAAACCTTGTTTTGCTTTCTGCTTGTTTTCTCATTGCTTTATGGTGCTTTGATATGCTTTCATTCTATCATACTTTTGTGTTGGACATGCATATATCTTTGTGCCATTGTGCTTTATCGATTGCATGTTCGGATGATCATTTGCTTTGCCATGTGATCATTGTAGCCATTTCTATATGACTGTTTTGTGTTTGATTAAGTTGCTCATATGTTAACAGCATGTTTACTTGATCGCTTTTTACTTGTTACATTATACTTGTCTTTTTATTACTTGATTTACCTTGAGGGCCTAACGCGTTTTGTGCAAGTGTTTCAGGTTACAGGTATCTTGTTCCAAGTGCATCATAGATTTTAGATTTAGGTGTGAGTAAGTTTTGTCATTATTCCCAAACTCATGTTTAAGTCTAAAGTCTGTTATAGGGTGTTTTGTCATGGAATAACCAAAGGGGGAGATTGTAAAATTGTGATTTACAACTATATTTCATGTTGGCTTTATTCCATGACAAAAAGTGTTGTAATTGCTTTAATTTTATTCCTTGTTATTTGTGGGATTTTATTGTATTGGGTTTAGTATCAAGTTGGTGAAGAATCAAGCTTAAATGAAGAATTAGTTGATCTCGCGAGTGTCTCACTGGAAGCTAACCCGCAAAAGAGCCATGTGAGAAGCACATGACTGGAAGCTGAAGAGTCATGCCAGGCTGTCGTTTTTGTAAGTGTCTCACAGGTAAGACCTTCCCGCAAGATAGTCGCGAAACATACTGTCTGAAGGATTTTAATGTATGACTTTCTTACCATTCACCCATACGATATATACCTTTATTACCCACAAATGTATAAGAGGCTATTCAGAGAAAAAAAAACTCTAGATAGGTTTTCAACAACACACATACCCATCTTTTTAAGAAAGAGCTATTCATCCTTAGTGAGAAATCATTGTAGCCTTTTTTGCATCCCTTTCCCATTGACATATCTTAAGAGGAGATTTGTACCCAAACACAACCCACACCTATTCAGAGTGTAGAGAGTATTTTGGAGCTGCTAGGTAGCATTGGAAGAAGCCAAGGATGGTAGATGCAACATAGAGCTTGTTGCGGGATCTGGAGAGCTAGACAAGACACGGTTCCGAGAAGCCTTGTTGGAGTAGAAGCTTGGAGGGCTTAGGTACAGAGGGTAGATTAGGCTTGGAGGGTCTCTTGCTCACCTATGTATCCCAACTGATTGTCTAGTAGATCGATTTCCGCTTAGAGGGCGGCGGAGAAGTTTTATGCTGAGTTCTTCTGTTTCCTCTTCGATAACACATCTCGATGTTATCTGTGTTTGCATTTCTCTTCCCTACTCTTGTTCATTTCATTTTTACTATTGTGTTACTTTAAATATGGATTATAGTAGTTCTCTTACTTATACGCTTGTGTTTACACTATTCCGCACTTAATATTAAGTTAATGTAAAATCAACAAAGCCGTAACTTTGATTTGGGGGTCTAAATAGCTCTTGTGTTTTTGACATATTTACGAGCTTTCAGGTTGGAAACTGAATCAGTTATGTGGCAACAGTGATCTTGAAATATATGGTTGGTGGGGGTGACCTAAACACTAGATTTGATTTTTTTTTTTTTTTTCATGCAAAAGCTTGAACACCAAAGAAACTTGATAAAAGGGATGTGTGATGCAAGTGGCATTTGGCAGGAGGATGATCAATGAGTGGAAAACATTGTGGATTACTTTGCAAGTATTTACAAAACAAATGGCCCCACGGACACCTCAGCAGTAGTGGGTGCAATCGAACATGTGGTGTCTGAGGCTATGATTTTTAGCTTAATCCAAGATTTCTAGCTCGCTGAGGTGTTAAAGGCCCTGAAGCGAATGCATCCAAAAAAAAAAATACCCAAAACCTCTTGGTATGCCTTCTCTCTTTTAGCAACATTATTGGTCTTTAGTCACTGATTGTGTTACACATACTCTCCTGGATTTTCTTAATCATGGCATTGTCCCTCCAAATTTCAATAAAACTCATGTTGTACTCCTACCAAAAATAAAATACCCAACTAAAATTACCCAATATCGGCCTATTAGTCTCGGTAATGTTGTGTTGAGACTAGCTTCCAAGGTTCTAGAAAATAGGTTGAAACATTTATTTCCACACATAATTAGTGAAAATCAAAGTGCGTTTATGTCTTAGTGCCTTATCACTAATAATGTGATGGTTGCTTTTGAAACAATGCGCCATATCAATCATAAGAAGATGGGTGAGATTGGGGAGATGGTTGTGAAACTTGACATGAGTAAAGCATATGATAGAATAGAATGAGATTGTTTGGAAAAGCTTATGGGTAAAATGGGTTTCCATGCAAAATGGGTCAACCTTATGATGAGATGTATTCGATCTGTATCCTACTCCATTAAAATTAACAGGAAGCCCATGGTCATATTACTCTTACATGGGGTTTGCGCCAAGGGGACTCTCTTTCTACCTATTTGTTTCTGATTTGAGTAGAAGGTTTATCTGCGCTCTTAAAGAAGACTGTAGAGGAGGGAGAAATGAAAGGTGTAGTGGCTTGCCATAGGGGTCCTGAAATATCACATCTATTTTTTGCTGATAATAGTCTTGTTTCTTGTCAAGCTAAAAGGGAAGATTGTTCAAGGTTGGAAAGAGTTTTGGCAACTTATGAGCAGGCCTTCGGACAACAATTAAATCGAGAAAAAACTTCTTTCTTCTTTAGTAGCAACACACCTCAGGATATTCAAGATGACATCAAAACTCACTTTGGAGCAGATATAATTCGTCAACATGAAACTTATCTGCGCCTCCCATCTTTGGTTGGAAAATCAAAGTGTAACACTTTTTGACAACTTAAGGCGAGGCTGGATAATAAATTATTGGGGTGGAAGGAGAAAATGTTATTAAGGGCAGGGAAGGAGATTCTTATTAAAGTAGTGGCTCAGGCTATTCCTATTGCACCAAATAAGACCTATAGTGACGAACACTTTTCTTCATGAAATACCCTCATTTCGTCGCGTATGACATATGGTGACGAAATATCATTCGTCACATAATCTTGGTCACAAAAAGTCCTAGTGACAAAAATTTTTGTCACTAAATTGTTTAATTGTTTTTAATAAAAAAAAAATTATAGGTGACGAACTTTTTTCATCACCTAATTTTTTCCTCACTAAACATTATGTTTAGAGACGAAATAAAATTGTCACCAATTATTTTTAATTGTAATTTTTTTTTTTACCATATTCGGTGATGAAATATTTTGTCACTAATTGTATTTTGGTTTTTTTAAATTTCCAATTTCGATGGATTCAGTTACTAAATATTTCATCACTAATTGTATTTTTGTTTTTTTAATTTTCCAATTTTAATGGATTTGGTGACGAATTATTTCATCACCAATTTCTGTGTATATTTAGATTTCAACCTATTAGTGACAAAACATTTCATCACCAATCACATTAACGTGTTCTTTCCATTAAATTACGTAGCTCATTCATATAATCTTTTCCAACCACATTCATAAACAAATCATCAATACAATCTAAAAAGTAAATAAAAAACCATTATGCTACTAAACCCACTAAAGTAAGTTGTTCACAAAATAATTACAAATATATATATATATATATATTTCTTCCATACATTACAAAAAAAAAAAAAAAAAAATTCAGCCAATTAGAGAAAGAGCATCAATGAGAGAGAGAGAGAGAGAGAGAGAGAGAGAGAGAGAGAGAGAGAGTGATAGTCTGATAGGGTTTTTTTGCACAAATAAAAAAATAATAATAAATTAGGTACTAAAAAAATTCAGTACACACCCAAAATTTGGCACAGTGTGTGCGCTATTATTTGTAAACAATAGGTGACGAGAAATTATTTTGTCACCAACAACACTAAATCTTAATATTGGGTGACGAATTTAAAACTCTGTCACCTCTGGTAGGTCTTTGGTGACGTGAATATTTTGTCTCCCAAGATCTAACCTTTTGTGGTGTAATATTTTGTCACCATAGACACCTGTAGGTTTGGGGCTTGAAATAAAATTTTTGTCACCAATTTGAACATCCTTAGAGACAAAATATTGATTTCATCACCATTTTTAAAATTTTTGTAGTATTTGGTGACGAATGCTTCTTTTCCTTACAGAATGTTATCATTTAGAGACGAAAGTTTTTCTCCTCACTAGATTTTGTCACCATAGTCTACTTTTGTTGTAGTGATACTTTGAGTGTCTTCAGACCCTAATACTTTATGTGACGAGCTAACTAGCATGGTTCGAAAATTTTGGTGGGGCAAACAAATGATAGAACTAAGATGACTTGGCTTAGTTGGGATAAGGTTTGTACATCAAAAGAAAAGGATGGTTTAGGCTTTCATAATCTTAAAGCTTTTGATTTGGCATTGTTAGTCAAGCAAGGTTGACGACTTCAAACAGATACATCATCTATGGTCCACAGAGTTTTGAAAGCTTGTTATTTCCTAGAGATTGACTTTCTTGGGGTGGAGCTAGGGTCTTGTCCATCTTTTGCATGGAGAAGTATTATGGCTGCACATAAAATTGTAAGACAAGGTTGTAGATGGCAAGTGGGCGATGGAGCTTCGATAGGAATATGATATGATAAATGGCTATTTGAACCATCCACATCTAGAGTGCTCTCTCGACCTAACACCATCCCACCTAATTCAAGAGTCAACTCACTCATTGATATTCACACACGTGAATGAAGAATAGAACTGGTAAAGCAATCTTCCATCCCGCTAATGCCCGCTCTATCCTAGCCATCCCGTTGAGCAATCACTTACCACATGACAAGGTAGTTTGGGCCTACACCCCAATGGGAAAATTTATAGTTCGTAGTGCTTACAAGCTTGCCCTGGCTGAGTTTGTGAACAGCATGGGGGAAACTTCAAATAATACAAATCACAAGACCTTCTGGTGGAAATTTTGGGGTTTGAATTTGTCGAATAAGATCAAGACTTTCACATGGAGATTATGCAGAAACATTTTACCTGCCAAAGCAAATTTATGCCATCGTTAGGTTATAGATGAGGCTATGAGTAAGGTTTGTGGGTCAGGCGACCAGAGTAGTGGACATTTTTTTTCAAGAGTGTGAAATAGCTCGTGATGTGTGGCTTCAATCTAGAATTACTTTTGAAACGCATGGAGTTTGGTATCATGAATTTTTGGACTTGGTCTTGTATTTAGTGTTTGTGTAACATATTGGTGACGGCCTTTTGGAGCTGATATTTATAATAGCATGGTGTATGTGGTTTAGTAGGAATGCCACTAGACATGTTAGCCCTCGAAAAACTGTAGCTGCAATTGTGTAGAAGGCTCGAGCTTTGCTAGATAAGTTCCAGATTGCCAATCATTCTATTCAACAATCGCAATGTAATTTGTAGGAATTTTGGACCTTACCACCTGAACATATCTCTAAAGTCAAATGTGGATGAGTCGGTCTTTACTTATATTTAGCAAGCTGACGTCGGTGTGGTTGTTAGAAACCATGAAGGTAGGGTGACAGCAGCCATGCATGAGCAAAAAGATTCACCAGCTGCTTGGGCCATTGGAGATTGAAGCGAAAGCCATGGTGGAAGGGATTTCTTTTGCTTGGGATGTTGGTATACGTGAGGTTGTCTTGGAGGTGGTCTTGTGTTCCACCAATTACCATTTCAAACATCTTGGAAGGGATCGGGCATAAACTTCTAGGTTTTCTATCAACCTGGGTCTCTCATGTGAAACGGCAAGGGAATAAACCAGCACATATCTTACCAAAATATGCCAAAGAAGTAATCAATTCTGATAGTTTTGTAACCTAAATAGAGGAAAATCCACTGTGGATTGAGTTGGCTATGTAACACCCCAAACCCATACCAAGAAATTAGATGTTCAGCCTATCTTATAAATAATCAACATTTGCTATAATGGCACAAAGCATAATTAAATATCCACAAATAATAATCAAACCATCAAATCTTTATTATAAAATCCATCAAACTAAAACTTTAACAATAAAGTATCCAAATACAACTCTAAAGTCAAATGTGGATGAGTCGGTCTTTACTTATATTTAGCAAGCTGACGTCGGTGTGGTTGTTAGAAACCATGAAGGTAGGGTGACAGCAGCCATGCATGAGCAAAAAGATTCACCAGCTGCTTGGGCCATTGGAGATTGAAGCGAAAGCCATGGTGGAAGGGATTTCTTTTGCTTGGGATGTTGGTATACGTGAGGTTGTCTTGGAGGTGGTCTTGTGTTCCACCAATTACCATTTCAAACATCTTGGAAGGGATCGGGCATAAACTTCTAGGTTTTCTATCAACCTGGGTCTCTCATGTGAAACGGCAAGGGAATAAACCAGCACATATCTTACCAAAATATGCCAAAGAAGTAATCAATTCTGATAGTTTTGTAACCTAAATAGAGGAAAATCCACTGTGGATTGAGTTGGCTATGTAACACCCCAAACCCATACCAAGAAATTAGATGTTCAGCCTATCTTATAAATAATCAACATTTGCTATAATGGCACAAAGCATAATTAAATATCCACAAATAATAATCAAACCATCAAATCTTTATTATAAAATCCATCAAACTAAAACTTTAACAATAAAGTATCCAAATACAATCTCAAATAGTTTCACAAATACTAAATTCACTATCCTATTAAAACATAATAAAATAGTCCAACTAACATAGCTCCAAAAGAAGTCTTCAATCTATGGCTCTAATAATCTACCACCAAAAGATATTCCACTGCTCTAATATAAAAGGGTAGAGAAAGCGGGGTGAGTTATAAGCTTAATAAGAGACTGCATAACATAAAGATGTCTTTCAAAACAAAACAATAGTATCATTGACAAAATATAATATTTACGAAACATTTACAAATAGTTTTAACAGTAATATAATATATTCTATAAAACTATCAGGAAGAAAACATTTAACTATAACAATATAATGAGTAAATAAAATAGTAACCACTTTAGTTGGCCAAAATACACTAAATAGATAGAAACAATATAATATAGTAATAAAAAAAATTTCCACTTATAAAGGCCAATAACAATATAACAATAGTTTGATATGGAAAACATTAGTCAAACAAAAACATAAACTGCTAAGCAATTGGCTATGTAACACCCCAAACCCATACCAAGAAATTAGATGTTCAGCCTATCTTATAAATAATCAACATTTGCTATAATGGCACAAAGCATAATTAAATATCCACAAATAATAATCAAACCATCAAATCTTTATTATAAAATCCATCAAACTAAAACTTTAACAATAAAGTATCCAAATACAATCTCAAATAGTTTCACAAATACTAAATTCACTATCCTATTAAAACATAATAAAATAGTCCAACTAACATAGCTCCAAAAGAAGTTTTCAATCTATGGCTCTAATAATCTACCACCAAAAAATATTCCACTGCTCTAATATAAAAAGGTAGAGAAAGGGGGGTGAGTTATAAGCTTAATAAGAGACTGCGTAACATAAAGATGTCTTTCAAAATAAAAAAATAGTATCATTGACAAAATATAATATTTACAAAACATTTACAAATAGTTTTAACAGTAATATAATATATTCTATAAAACTATCAGGAAGAAAACATTTAACTATAACAATATAACGAGTAAATAAAATAGTAACCACTTTAGTTGGCCAAAATACACTAAATAGATAGAAACAATATAATATAGTAATAAAAAAAATTTCCACTTATAAAGGCCAATAACAATATAACAATAGTTTGATATGGAAAACATTAGTCAAACAAAAACATAAACTGCTAAGCACTCGGTGGGTGATTCCCATGGGAAACAATAACACTAACCTCAGAAAGGAAACATTGGCTTCAAAGAGTAAACAATAATGCTGGCTCCAAAGAGCAAACAATAACACTGCACCACACCACAATAGCACTACTTCGGCCGAAAACCAACACTTAACCTTGTGTTGGCAAAGGTTGCAGACTATCTAATTGACCACTTGAAAACATTCTTACTTTGTTGCAATATTGTCAATACTAATCATATATCATATAATGAATAATTTCTCAAAAAAAATAAATATATTTTTGAGTCATTCTTAACAAATATAGTTTCAAAATAACACACAAGAAATTAAAAAAAAAAAAATCAGGTATTTATAAAACATTGACAATGGTGTAAGTTTTTTGAAACTTCACTTTTGCAAATATGTATATGTATATATATATATATATATATACACACATCTTGAGAGACGTCATGTTTTGAAGTCTACTTACTTCTAGTTGCTAAACCAAGTTTCACTTCAAATGTCCGAAATGATGTCAACTAGAACCTAGTTAAGGATCAAACAACTCAATAAGGGCAGGTTTTGAATAACCCAAAAGATCCTCTTATAAAACTTTTTCTTAGTCATTGTGAAGATTTCTCAGTATGAAATCTAACAGCTTTCTAATATACATCACGTCTATATAGGATTCTATATGAATTGTAGTATATATATACTACTTGAACACCACCTATGGATGTCTATATAGGCTTAACTTATAAAGAATGGTCATGCTACTCCACGTATACATTAGGATCTCTTTCAAAACCCATAAACTAATGTACATCAATATAGGAATTTACATGATGAACTCTATTCCTATGAATCTATCAATAAAATTCTAAGACTTCCATACGACTATGAGATGAAGAATTCTAAGTCAAAGATGCGTTTAATGTTTCCAATAAAGCATGCATAGACAAATGTTTACCTCAGTACAAACGAACTTGCTAGCTGCCTCTAGAAGTACCATGTAATTCTATTCTTTTCAATGTAGAGAAACCCTAATTCTCTGCTCTCTTAAACCTTTACACGCTAAGCATTAACTTCTTCTCTTTTTTTCTTTTTATTTCTCGTAATCTTGCAGTCTCTCTCTCTCTCTACCTTTCATGTGGCTGACATAAAAAAATTTAGTATATACCTCTAAAATAACATTTCAATTCAGTCTAGGAAGACCAATTCCACTCCTATTAGTACTCTCAAATAAAATCAGCTTTACACATTAAGTATGTTTCCTACTTTGGCTGGAATTTAAGACCCACTAAAACTTATCCCTTTAGTATCTAAGAAACCCATAAAACTTAAATATACTTCCAAGACTTTAACTGCTAATTAAACTCAAATTAAGGTTATCTAGATAGCTAGAACTCTACAGGATTCCAATAACACTTAATTCCTAATCCAAATAGGTTTTAATCTCTTATCATTTTCCTTAACTCATAAGGAGACTAAAAGTTTAATATGAATAATTCACAAAATAACTCTCCACGTTACATCTTATTTTATTTATTTTCTTTGTAGATATCATAATATAAAATAATATCACCTTCAAAATAAATTAAATAATTCATCAACTCCATTCTTGAAGCAATTAAATTAAATTTAAGTGAGGCGGATGTTCAATGGCAGCACTAGGAATTTTGTTTAGGGGGGTCATTAAAAAAGTTAAATTAACAAATTTTAATAAGGGGAAATTACACTTTGCCCACCGGTAGTTTGTCCAAAAAATATTTTGCCTACCTGTGATTTAAAAATTGACACTTTACCCACTTGAGGTTAGCTCCGTTTGTCTTCCGTTACCCACCTCTATTAAGAACAGAGGTAAATTTGTATTTTTGTTACTCTTTTATATCTCTCTCCTCTCAAAACATAAAAAACTAAAAAATCAAGAGAAAATAAGATCTAAAAGCTAGGTTTTGTAAAAATTAAAACCTAACTTTTACATCTTTTTTTCATGTATCAACTTTTACATATTATATTTTAAAAAATCTTTAAAAAAAATAGCTTCAAACCTTTACCGACAAAGTCAAGAAACAAAGACGTGCCCAAAGAGCCCAAAATTAAGAGCCATAACTTTATTCACAAATTCAGGATCAAAGGGAACATGAATGATGAATTGCTGTTTAAAGACAATTAGGGGCTGTTTGGGATTTTTTTTTTTTTTTTTTTTTTATCACTCATCATTCCTCACTCAATTTTCATCACTCATCAATTAAAATATGCCAATTTCCTATACCCACCTGTTTGGCACATTTTTTCAATTCACATCACTCAAATATTTCAACCTGTGGGACCCATACCTAACTCCTCACTCAGAGATTTCCAATACCCCAATACCTAGACATAGTTCTCTCTTCCTCTCCGCCCCTCCATTCTCTTCCTCTCTTATTAGCTCCAAAAAAATCAAAGCTTAAAAAATTAAATCAGAGAGCAAAGCTTTAGCGTGTGGATGTGCAAGGTCTGCGAGCAAGCTCTGACGTTCATCAGGTGCAAGGCCGATGCAGCAGCGCTTTGCATCATGTACGACTCCGATATCCAATCGGCCAACCCGCACACCCATTGCCATGAGCGCGTTCCGGTGGACCTTTCTTTGACTCCGTCGAGTCAGTCATCAAATTGGGCACTCCGCTCACTGATTTCCTCGTGGTCCCAACTGATCACAACAAGTCGCCAGAGGCCGGTTGGATGAAGTTGGGTTATGGGGAAGAGAGAAAGTTGGTTTTGGTGGGGTTTTGGAGAAGCAGCGGCAACAAGGGAGAGGGTGGCAGCCACGAAGGATGACTTAATTCGGCTATGGAGTCAGACCCATGGTGAAACCCATTTCTCCTTTTGTTGGGTTTTGTTGTTTTGTATTTGTACTTAGGTTTTGGTTTTGCTTTTAAGCTTCACTGTTTGTTGACTTAATTTAGCAGAAAGTGAGTTTTTGTTTTGTGGCTGTTGGATTGGAATGATTGGTGGCAATGTAATTTTTGTGGCTGTGTGGATGAACATGTTTGTGGGTGTGCATTTGTGTGTATGATCTAACTTGTGTGTTTATGGGTTTGATTTTCTGGGTTTGAGAAATCGGTACCCATGTGTTTCTTTTTTCTTTTTCTTTTTTTTTTGATAAAGTATATTTGGTGTTTCTGTGAAGAAGAAAAGAAAGAAAAAGAATGAAGAAGAAGAAAAAAATGGTCGTTGGAGTGAGTCTGTGAAGAAGAAAGAAAGAAAGAAAAAGAAAGAAGAAGAAAAAGGTGCGTCTGGTGTGACTTTGCATTGACAGTGGGTTCCATGTATGTGGGTTTAATACGAAAATGACATCATAACTCTATTCCATAACTTGAAAATACTTAAAATGTGTTTTCAGTTTCCATAATCCATCACTCAAAAATCAGAGAATTGAGTGATGGAAACAAAAACTGAAAACAATGCTAAACACACTTCTCAGCCATGAGACCCTCATATTTTGAGTTATGGATGATGGAAACAGAGTTATGGGTGATTGTTTTCAAAAAACCAAACAACCCCATAACTTTCCCAAAGTTTTTCTACCAAAAGAAAAAAAAAAACTTTTCCTAAGTCAAAGAAGAACAAGTCGGCCACTTCTTGCAACTTGCCATAAGTGTGATATACAATAATTATACATATATACTCCTTTGTAAATAGAGAATCAATGAGAACACGAACTCAATTTGCCTAAAGAAAAAAAAAGTTTAAATTAAAATTAAAATTTAAAAAAAAAAAATGAAGAAGAAAAGAAAAAGTTTATTGTTCCATAAATTCCAGGGAAGATCAAGAATGGATTTTTTGGTGACCACCATGGCACTACCATTTAAAGATTCTGAATAGGAAATCGGATATCTTTCAATTGAAAGCTCTTGCTTTTTTTTTTTTTTTTTTTCGGGATAGGCTGTCTAGGAATGGTAAGGACTAAGGACTACAAATATGAACAATTTTTTGCTCTACTTTTTGTCTTTAAAAGATCTAAAAGTTAATACATGAAAAGATGATGTAAAAGTTAGTTTTTAATTTTTACAAAACCTAGCTTTTAGATCTTCTTTTCCCTTAATTTTTTAGTTTTTTATGTTTTGAGAGGAGAGAAACATAAAAGGGTAACAAAAATACAAATTTACCTTTATTTTTAACATAGGTGGGTAACAGGAGAAAACGAAACTAACCTTAGTGGGTAAAGTGTCAATTTTTAAGTCAAAGGTGAGCAAAGTGTTTTTTGGGAAAAGTGTAATTTCCCCTTTTAATAAAAAGAGAACTTGAATATATCTGGTTATTGAAAAAAAAAAGTTTTAAATTTCCTTTTACAAGTTTTTAAATTTTGAATTGTTACATGATTGTTCATTATGAGTATTTATTGCCAATGTGGGTAACTATGACTATTTTATTTTCTTAAGATTGTCTAATATTATTATTTTTATGCAGTCGTTATGTGTCATTGTTTTTATAAAATATTTTAACTAAATGACTAAACTTAACTTATTAGCTTTGTATTAATTATTAACCACACAACCACACTCATTCATACATAAAATAATATACTACATGTCACTTAACGAATCAAATTCTTGGTTTACATTAATAAAAAGTTTGAAGCTTGTTCCCTCAAAAAAAAAAAAAAATGCTTGAACAATCACTAAATTTACAATTTTTTTCTTGAATTTTTCTAACTTTATAATAAAAAGTTATTATATCATGATAACAATACACACATGTAACAAACCCTCTCTATTTCCTAATTATTAAATTATATAAAGTTATATTATATATATATATATATTGTACACACAAATATCCACACACATCATTATTCACACAAATAACATTATAACAAAAAGTAATGCATACAAGCAATATTAGGCACACTCACATACATATAATATAAATTTATAATAAAGAGTGATACAATTCACAAACACTTATTCTTACTCTTAGAGTCAAAAATACTTATAATAAGAGTGTATAAAATTTTAAGTCAGGGTGAGCAAAAATATTTTTAAGAATAAATTAAAAGTATTAGACTTCAAAAAAAGAAGTATAATATATATATATATATATATTTGAAGTTAGGGGGTTCATTTGAACCCTCTGAACAAAGTGTAGGGCCTCCCCTGCGGGTGTTACAGGTTATTAATTATTATGTACTGAATTTATCTTCTTCTTAATAAAGTTATAATGTTCTCATAAAAAACAAAAAACAATCATGTTATTTTTGTTTAAAGTCCATGGAAGAAGAACAAGATATACCATTACTGCCCAACAGTCGCCCTTAATGACACTTCCTAAGAACATCTTGATGTTATTCTTTCATATTTTTTTACCATGGATTTCTGTTTGGACAAAGGTAATATTCATCAATTTTAGGAGCTTAAAGGAATTTGTTGGAGGTCACATTAATCTGATTATATCTCAGGATTGGATTATGGGTAGACTCGACAAAATTAGACTCACGGTCATTAATTTGTTCAAACCTGGATGATAAGAATAGACATAGGTTATGGTTTTTTGGATTTATGAAAAAATAGGGCAACCCGAAACCAACCATTTCTTTAAAGAACAATCATCTTTTCCCATATAGTACTTCTGGTTTTGTTTGTTTAACAATTTTAAACTCTCAATCTTTCTTTCTCTGATTCTCAATTGTTTAGTTTTTTTATTTTTTATTTTTTCCTTCACACCTAATCTTTCTATCATTCTCTTGTCAGAAAAAAATCTCCCTATACTAGCACTCAAATATTTTATTTTATTAGTTTTTTTTTTTAATTTTTATATTGAGTTTTATTTTCTCATTTTTATTTATTACCCAAAAAACAAAAATATAATATAAAATTATACATAATGTTGGGTTAAGATAGCTTAACCTCGGTTAATTAATTCAATTACCCAAACTGATTAATTAGGTTAAATTGCATACAAATCATGAAGGCACCAACAAATCAGCTATTGAACTAAATACAGTGGAAATTAAATTGACATGGTGATTCATTCACAAATAGGGAAAACCTCTCACAAGGCAAAAACCCCACCGAGTGATTTTAAGGTCACCACTCCCAAGAATCTACTAATCAACAATCAAGCAGTTACAAGTATAAAGAATTTTACCACTACCATAACCTATCCCAAAATACCAACCTACAGTTGAACCCTTACTCTAATACCCAATTGGACTTGATCTTGTAGTAGCCTTCTTTCTGTTGATGCACAAATCTCCAATCTTTGATTAACTCTTTTGCACGGATCCCTTTACGTGGCAAACTCTAGTAACTTGAATGGAAGTTGTTGGCTGCAAAGTTCTTCACTTCATCAACAATAAAGATTAGGAAGTACTTGGTTCAAAACTCCTATGGCGTACAAGCGCAATAGCTTCTCATAGAGAAATAAAGCTTTTGCTCTCTGTTTCAGTGTGTGGCGGCTTTTAAAATGAGTCTTATATATGTCTAGGGTTGTGAAAAAAGAAACCCTAAACAAATACATCAACATGGGCTGAAATTCAGACCTAGAAATTCTGAATTCATAAAGCTCGATAAATCGAGCTGTGTTGAGCTGGCCTAGTAAATCTCGATAAATGCCATCTGTCGAGCTTCAATAATACAACTTTTCTTCACTTGTTTCTTGGTTCAATCCTCATGTCTTTAATACAACCACTTGTTGTGTATCAACCCCAACTTAGATCTACCCAATTTACAAGTAAAGTGCATTTTGAAAAAGGATTAGCCAATTACTTATAAAATATGGCCCTAACAGTCTCCCCATTTGGCAATCTGTGACAAAATCATAAGCATAATTATGAGAGAAGTATAAAGTAACAATCTCCATAACTATTACAAAAGGAATTACATAAGCCTAACTATTACAATGAGCTCTTGAAAAGCTTTGCAAGAAAAGAGATCATTGCATGAAAGACTTGCAACCTGTCTTATCTAAAACACTTAAACAAGATTCATCAAGGCATCAAGTGTGAAACATAGACAAGTTATATTGCTGAAAAGACGTGTATAAAGAGAGAAAAGAAACAACATATGTAAGATAGAGGTGAAGAAACATACATCATCATATGTATAGAGAGAAGAAGTACAACAATGTATGTAAAAGTAGTCACAAGACGATGGTACATGTAATGAGAAATATACAACAAAACCTCACTACATCTCTCAAAATACTCTCCCCCAAACTAATCTATCTCTATGCTAGCTCTCCCCCTAACAGCATGACTATATTCTTATAACCAAAACTACTCCCCCTTTTTATCACGAGTGACAAAGAGTAAATTAGTGAGAAGCAGTCATCACATCATCATACTCAGAGCTAAAAGCATCATTATCATCATCTCCACCATTTGAAGAATCCTCAGCAGGCTCGGGAGAGGGAGAAGGAGCAAAGCCGCCGAGACGAAACTGTCGACAAGCTATATGACTAATCCTGGTGTTCATCTGACACATCTCATCAGAAATGTGATTAAGATAACTATCAAAATCAGCACGTATAAGCTGAAGCTGGTCCATAACGGCAACAAGAAATGCCTCTACTTAAGAAGAAGAGGATGGAGCAGATGAAGAAAAGGGTTGAGTAACGTAGGCATCATCCTTAGCATCATGAAAAGCAGCCTTATCCTACTGAGTGGGAGTAGGCTCCACACGTGGCCGCTTGGCTGCCAACTACACGTCACTCATCCTACTAGATTCCTTGCTAATGGCACCCATTGTGTAAAAGAGAGGAGAAGAAGGAATGGTGACATGCAAGTGTGTGAGAATGCAAGTGATAGGTGAAGGAAAGATGAGCTTATCACCTGTAGCAATGTCTTGATATCTATCATAGATACTATCATATATGAAGGAAAATCTATAGAAAGATCTTCCAAGAGAGAAAGAAGGAAATGAGCACAAGGCTCAATGATGGTGTTATAGTGTGACCGTGGTGTGAGAACAAAGGTCATCACCATATTAAGGATCCTTGGACCCTTAGCAAACTTAGTTATGGAGAAATTAAGAGTATCTCCCCACACCATGGCTTTCTCACAGAAGAGTAAGGCCTAATCATCATGAAGGATGTTGTGTAGACAAGGGAGACTAGGATAGTCGGGATGATCTAACCTAAGGACACGTAGTATACTAGAAAGAAAGTCCGAAGTAACTACAATATGTGTACCTCTGAATATCGTAGTAAACTGAGGAACAGAGGTATTGGTGGCATGCATGTTGGAGTAGAACTCTTGTATGAAAACGTTGGGACACCTCATGGGTTTCTCATAAAGAGATTCCCAACCCCGAGAGCTAAACACATAGGGTAGAGGAGTGTTTGAAAAATCAGACAGAATGACCTAGCGTTCCGAATTAATCATCCGGTCAAAGAAGTTCTCATAGAAATCCTTTTGAGAGTCCTCATTACAAAACCTAACTCAATCAAGAACAGAGGGAAGAGAAAAAGAAGATGAAGAACCACGATGAGTGATTGGTTTCTTGGAAGGAACTAACTTTTTGGGTGCCATAGTCAGGAAACTAAGGGGAGAAGAAAAGAAAAGAAAACATAGCTAAAGAGTATACTCAGGAAAGAAGGAAAAGAGAGGTGCAATGCATGGCAATGCATGAACATATGACATGCAAAAGTAAATTGCATCATGGGAAAACATTCAATCCAAACTACAACATTCACAATGGTTAATCAAGCACACAATCCTAGAATGCATGAAACATTATAATAATGATAGGAAATGCAATGCATGAGCATGTAATAGAAAATCAACAAATCCCAACCCATAAATTTCACAAAAACTCAAAAACCCAAAAAAGTACCAAAAGCCTCAAACCTAGGCCACAAAAATGCATGAATGCATGAAAGAAGTAGAGAATGGAGGGATTAGAGAGACTTACCAATAAAGTAAGGCTTGGAGTAGGCCGAAATCTTGAAGGAATGAAGGATTTTGGTGAAGAAGAAAGGTTTGGGTTGAGAGAAATGAGAGAGAGATCAAGAAACTTGAGTGAGAACAAAGCCGGGTTGAACCTCAAGTATATATAGAAACAAGCACCTCAATAGATCGAGGAGGTATCGAGAATAAAAGCTCGATAGATTGAAGAGGTATCGACGGAAAAACTAGCTCGATAGATCAAGGAGGTGTCGAGCTATCTATCAATTAGATAGAGACTTCAGAGAAGAGGCTCAATGTATCAGGCTATCTGTGAGAGGTATTGAGAAAACCTAGAAATTCTTAATAAATCAAGCTGCTATCGAGCTTCTATCGAGAATCCAAAAATGAGGTTTTTCAAGCAGGTCAAACAACATGAGATGAAAGCAAATAAGGTAGACACCAAGCCAAACAACAAAAAAGCATGATGATCTCTCAAACACAACAATAACTCTAGATGCAAAGCATTCCTAGATCAAAACACACACTAAACAAATCTAACCAATTTTATTTTCAAAAACAAGTTAAGACAGTTTAGTAAGCTTATACTACCACATGTATTCCTTGTGATAGCCAAATCACGTTATACCTGTACAATAGTATCAAGAGTAACAAAGAGTGTGTGTGTTGTGTGTAAAACTTTTGCAAGAAAGCATAAGAGTCTCATTATGTGAAGAGTGATGATATGAGAGAATCAAATACATCCACACACAATCATAACTATTTGATGGGAACCATCACCTGTAAGGTACATCCTATACCTCTCACATCTCCTAGAAATACGCTTGCAACCATAAATCAAAGAATTTTGATTCTTTTTGCTTTTCATGTTCTTTGCATATTTTTCTTTGAAACATAAAGTGGCATAACATGCATGAGTATATAAGAGAGAAAATAAATACCCAATTATGTAAACCAAATATCTTGTTTTTACTGTGCAAGTGTTATACCTTACCAAGCACAACTTTTATGAATTGCACACAGATGTTTTATGATTGACAAGTTTTAGTGGTGAGATGGTTATTTATGCCTTTCTCTTAGGATTTTTTAGTCATTCCCATCAAAAAGAGTGATAAGGATATGAATGATAAAAGATTAACCAAATCATACAAATTTCATAAACAAGCTAGTTGTGCATGAGAATGCTCATCTAAGTTACAAGTGATATAAAGTTAAAACCTTTGTTTCAAAGGCCATCCTAGGTACATAATTGCCAATATACGCAAACACACATTGTTTTTGTATTTTTCAAAATTTCCCCTTTTTTATTAAAAAAAAATCATTAAACAAAGTAGCAAAACAAACACAATAAAATATCAAAAACTAGACTGACTCAAAACACAACAAACAACCATGCATGAGACCAAGAATGTGATAGAATCACTTGGAATCTTTTTCCTTCCAGACAGAAGATTTAGATGGAGAAGCTTTCTTTTGCATGAACCTCTGCTCAGATGAATAAGGAGGAGGGTTGAAACTATTTAAGTTTGAGAATAACATGACAGCCTTAAGAAGTTCTCTAAAAGGGGCCAAAGAGACTTGGATATGATTTTTGCTCCCAAAGGACGACGCACTATTTCTTTGTTGAGTGGTTAGCCAAACTGTTGAAGTTTGAGAGTAACATAATAGCCTTAAGAAGTTCTCTAAGAGGGGTGAAAGAGAGTTGGAGATGATTTTCGCTCCCAAAAAATGACACACTATTGCTTTGTTGAGTGGTTAGCCACTTATAGCAATTTGGACGAATGTGCCTGGTTGCTTCACAATAATGGCAGAAATGCGACTTCTTCAATTGAGACTTCTTGCTGGTAAAGCGATGATTATTTTGCTTAGTCTCTTTCTTTTAACTTTATGGGATGCTCCTAGAATGGATTTTCCCTTATCAGGTTTACCCTTACTCACATTTTCAATTATAGGATCAGTTTCCTCAAAGTTATCATTATTAGTAGGAGGGACAAAAATGACTCTATTTAAAGCATTAGAAGAGGTACTACAGGAAGAGAGAGAATGATCATACCCGAGACCTATTTTGTCAGATGCAGATTTTTGGATGTTGAGCATTTTATCCAGCTTGGCACTTGAGGTCCTTTCCAATTGTGCACCTACTTGAAACAGTTCGCATCTAGTTTCTTGGTCTTTCCAGTCAAGAAGTTATTTTCAAATCACAGTTCTCTGATGGTTTGATTTGTTTCATCACCTTTGGTGGAGAGTTCCTCTCATTCCAACTCCACTTTTCTCAACTTCCTTGTAGCTAACCTGTAAAACTTTTCATGTTTCTCAGAAACCTTATACAGCTTTGGGTAGGCAGTATGGATGTTATCTTGTTCGTCCATTTTCTCAAAGTTGGACTCCATCAACCCTTCTTCCTCATCCATTGGCTTTTCTGCTTTATTTGGAGAATCAATGAATGCTATGAAGGTGCTTACTATTCCCTCTTGATCACTGTCATCAGAATTTGCCTCTGGTTTTGTATCACTTAGAGTGGCAGCAGGGCTTTGCTTTTGCCAATGGATTTGAGATACGTAGGGCATTCTTGCTTTAGGTGTCCATACCCTTGACATCCGTAGCACTTTGGCCCAGCAGGAACATTATTGCTTTGTAGAACATCTTTGAATTCTTTCTTGCCTTTGTCCTGGGATTTGAATTGAGAAAATCCAGATTGTTTACGATCCTTGTCATTTGCCTTGACATTCGTATTCTTGATGAATTTCTTGAATTTTCCAGTGATGTATGATTTGAACTTAGTGTCCTCATCTTCTAGCGATTCATCTTTATCATCGTTCTTGGCCTTCAAAGCCATGTTCTTAATTTTGCTACCTTTGTCAACCCTTACTAAACCTAGTTCATAGGTTTGCAAATTCCTAATGAGTTTTATCAGAGGAATAGAGTCAAGATCCTTTGAATCTTCTATGGCAATGATCTTAGCATGAAATCTCTCTGGAAGAGATTTGAGGATCTTTCTTACAATCTTAGGCTCTAGAATCTTTTCTCCTAGATTAAATGTTGAATTCACTATGTCCTTGAGCTTGTCATAGAATTTATCAAATAACTCATCATCATCCATCCTAATTTCCTCAAAATTGGTGGTGAGCTGTTGGAGTTTGGAGTTTTTAACAGCTTTCGTACCTTCGTAGATATTCTATAGAATAGTCCACACTTCCTTAGCTATTTCAGTTGAGCAGATCTTCTTGAATTCCTCGTTTGTCACAGCGCTAAATAAGGCATTT
The DNA here is from genome assembly GCF_002906115.3 of Quercus suber. NCBI lineage: Eukaryota > Viridiplantae > Streptophyta > Magnoliopsida > Fagales > Fagaceae > Quercus > Quercus suber. The sequence continues at coordinate 703,895 of NW_027069716.1, forward strand.
AGTGCTCTACTGTTAAAGTTTGTAGCTTTGATCTTAGCATCATCCCATGGTGTAGGTGGACCTGTAGGTTTGGTCCAACCGACTTCAACTGCTAGCCAGACCTTCTCGTCTAAAGACTGCAAAAGGGCTCTTAGGCATACTTTCCAGTTTGCATAATTAGTACCATCAAATAAAGGAGGAATAATCAAGTATTGCCCATGATCCATAACAACAAGAGTCAATGGATCACACAACAAAGATTAAAACCTAATTAGAGTGTGCTCGCTCTGATACCACTTGTTGGGTTAAGATAGCTTGACCCTGGTTAATATATTCAATTACACAAGTTGATTAATTAGGTTAAATTACATGAAAATCTTGAAGACACCAATAAATCACCAATTAAATTAAATGCAGAGGAAATTAAATTGACACGGTAATTTGTTGACAAATGGAAAAAACTTCTCGCAAGGCAAAAATCCAACTAGGTGATTTTTAAGGTCACCACTCTCAAGAATCTACTAATTAACAATCAAGCAATTACAAGTATAAGGAATCTTACCACTACCATGGCCTATCTCGAAATACCAACTTACAGTTGAATCCTTGCTCTGATACCCAATTGGACTTGATCTTGTAGTAGCCTTCTTTCCTTTGATGCACAAATCTCCAATCTGTGACTAACCCTTTTGCACGAATCCTAGTACATGACTAACTCCAGCAACTTAAATGAATGTTGATGGCTGCAAAGTTTGTCACTTCATCAATACTGAAGATCAAAAAGCACTTGATTATAAAACCCTATGATGTACAAATGCAATAGCTTCTCAGAAAGAAAATAAAACTCTTGGTCTCTATTTCAATGTGTGACGACTTTTAAAATAAGCCTTATATATGTCTAGGGTTGTGAGAAAGTAACCCTAAACAAATATTCTCCAAAACAAATATATCAACTTGGGCTGAAATTCAAACTTGGAAATTCTGAATAAATCTCGAGTTGGTGTCGAGCTAGCCGAGTAAATTTCAATAGATGTCATCTGTCGAGCTATCTATTGAGATTTAGTAAAACAACTTTTCTTCACTTGTTTCCTGGTTTAATCTTCATGTCTTTAATACAACCACTTGTTATGTATCAACCCCAACTTAGATCTACCCAATTTACAAGTAAAGTGCGTCTTGACAAAGAATTAGCCAATTACATATAAAATATGACCCTAACACATAAATTCACCATTTATAGATAAATGTTAAATCTGGAAAAAATTTTTATTAGAAAATTTGTGTAATATATTTGTAGTGATATAATTATTTCCTATGATTATTCTCTTTTCTAAAACTATTTTAAAATTATTATATATATATATATATATATATTTTATTATTGAAATATTTTGAATTAGATATCTAGAATTGTAATTGTAATGACATGTTGGAATCAATTATCAAACTGTTAATTTATAGTGCTATCACAAGATGTATTATTTTTCATTTTATAGTTTTGTTTAATTATGTATCATGGCAGCAATTTGGATTTATGATTGAATGGAGTTAGCAAGGTTGAAGAGAAGAAAATGGAGTTTGCAAGCATGACTGAATGTTTTAAATTTTGGTTGGATGTTCTTATTTTTACATAACCTTAACTTATATATATATATATATATATATATTGGGTGGTGAGAGATATAAAAGGAGAGTAAAATGCATAGGACAAAGTTTAGGTACAAAATTGGTTATAGCCTTAGGCTATAACCTTACTTAATATTTTTCTATTGGAGGTGAATTTTGACAAATCCACCATTGGATGATATCTTCTTCTTACACTTTTCGTGCTTTCAAAATTTCTAGAAAATTAAATATCAATAGTCATCAATAAATTTTTCTTTTTGTAAGTTTTTGTAGTTTAAGATTATACATAAAATATAAGTTTACAGATCATATAGTAAATAATACCCGATTAACACAAAATTTGAACTGTATATTAAGAGTATAAAGAACATGCAATTCAATGGTTAGATTTTTAAAATATGTAGTAATGTTTATTTTATTAAGTAAGATTGTAACCTCAGGTTATAACTAATTTTGCAACTAAACTTTGTCCAAATACATATTCATTCCCATTTTTAACAAAGGAGGACTACAAACCCCCTAATAGAGGTGACCTCTAAATTGCCAACTTTCAAACTACAGATAGTCAATGTGAAAACTAGCCTAATTACAAGTGAATTTACTGTAATTACTCCAAAACTTAATCTCTACTATATTATCGCTAGTGAATTGGTTCATAATAGGACTAAATGAAAATCCTAAACAAAATATAGAGTTTGTGTGTGTGTGTGTGTGTGTGTGTGTGTGTGTGTGTGTGTGTATTCACTCTTACAGAACACAAAAATTCATCGGTTGACAACGGCAGAGGTGGCAAGTCTAAAAAAATGATATCAATGGTGAACCCAGATGAAAACTTATAAAATCTTGTCAACTCAATTATTGTAAAAAATGTTGTGAAAATTAATGTTTGTAGCATTGCTCATATATAACCAATTGTTGTAGAAATTCATAAAGTTTAAGGCTTATTCATAAAGAATTATTATTTTTTCATATAAGATAAAAATTCTACTTTAGCCTAATCTAAGTGTATACGTGCGTAAAACTCTCTCCTAAAGACTTGAACCTTAGCTCTTGCCCCCCCATACCCTAAAAGCACTTATACTTGTGAAAGGACCATCACTTCAATGGTGTGCAGTGGTAAAAAGTGGCTTATTCATAAAGTTAATAAGACAAAGTTTGGCCACAAACATAGTTATAGCCAATGGCTACAACTCTACTCAATATCATTTTATTAAATGTGAATTTTGACAAACCCACAATCGAATAACATTTTCTTCTTATATCCTCCATACTTACAAAATTCCTAGAAGATAAACGATCAATAATTATGTCATCAATTGAATGTTTCAATCATGATTTTAAAAACAGTACCAGCTGGTTTAACTAGGAAATGAGCACCAAACTGGTCTAGTAAAAACCTCTATAACCATTCAAAAATCGGGGACCGAGAGCTTTTTTGGTTTTTTTATCGTACTGGTTTTTAAAACCATGGTTTAAATTTTAACTATTTGTTGTTTAAAAATATACATAAAAAATAATTTTATGAATTGAATAGTAAATAACATCTGATTCATACAAAATTTGACATGCATATTAAAAACATTAAGAATATGCAATCTATATGTTAGATTTTCAAAATATATAACCATGTTAATGTTTTTAGTGGGAATTGTAGCCAATGGATACAATCAATTTTGTAGCCAAACTTTGTAAATTAATATATTCATCTATTAGTTAATCATTCTTTATGGAATTCCCATTTGTATCATGTAAAAAGTTTGGCTTCAAACCAGTTTAGAGTTATGTTTTCTGGCCTATTACATGGTGAATTATAAGACTATTCATGTATATTATTTAAACAAATCACATGACTCATTAAGAAAGTCATGTAAGTAAAACTACATAAACTACCTCTAACACCGTATGTAAAATTTAAACGTATATACATGCTAGATATTAGAAATAAGATAATCAATAAATCAATGAGGGCATAGGCACGTACCTTCTATGTACCATGAGCAAACCTGAATACATTAAAGCATGTGCACACTTGTCTAAGCAAATCTTCCTTTTCATGCTCCTCCTTTCAAGACATCTCTTAGTGGGGGCAAGATACCCTAATATCTAAATAGAACTTGATCTAGGCTTTTGTCTAACAATAGGAGTAAAGAGAGCTCCTAGCATTACAAATATATAGAACGTCCTGTAAAGTTGTTATTTACAACTATGTATTTTGTTGGCTTTTATTCCGTGCCAAATTTGATTGTAATCATTATCAATCGTTTATACCTTGTATCTATTGTGAGATTTGTTGTAAGGGATGTGTGATAGAGAGAGAGAGTGTGAAGACTCAAGCATTTGAAGGTTGAAGCATTCTCGCGAGTATGTCACGACCTAGCTTCCCACGAAATGAATCATGTGCCATGCACATGCTGGAATACGAAGAGTCAGGCCAGGTGGAGACAGCTGTGTCTCTCGAGTATCTCGCGGGTAAGACCTTCCCGCGAGACACTTGCGAGGCAATCTGTTCTGCCAGCCTGCACTGATTGACTCACACTTTCTGTACTATTTTATATATACCCTCATTACCCACAAATGTTGAGGAATGCTTCAGAGAGAAAACCCTAGCCAAACACATTAAGAATTAGAGATTGTCATCCCCACCTTTCTCTATACACTTGCTTGTGGTATCTCCTCAACCCTTCCCTCTCCATTTCCACACCATTGAGAGGTTGATAGTCCAAACACTTACCACACCCTTTGAGAGTGCTGTGTGACGTTTTGGTGCTGCTGGGAAGCATTGGAAGAAGCTTGGAATGGCAGATGCAACATGGAGCTTGTTGCAGGATCCAGGGTGCTAGACAAGACACGGTTCCGAGAAGCCTTGTTGGAGTAGGAGCTTGGAGGGATTAGGTGCATCGGGTAGATTAGGCATGGAGGGTCTCTTGCTAACCCATGTATCCCAACTGATTATCTAGTGGATCGATTTCCGCTTAGAGGGCGGCGGAGAGGTTTTTCGCCGAGTTCTTCGGTTTCCTCTTCGAAAACACGTCTCGGTATTTTCTGTGTTTGCATCCTTCTTCTCTACTCTTTTATATTCCATTATACTGCTGTGTTGCTTAGTTTATGGATTAGAGTAGCTTATTTGTTCATCCGCTCGCTTTTACACTATTCCGCACTTTGTAGTAAGTTAGTGTAAAATCTATCGAGCTGTAACTTTAATTGGGGGGTCTAAATAGCTCTTGTGTTTTCAACACATTTTCGAGCTTTCACTTGATATCAGAGCGGGTACACTTGCTGTAGTTTTAATGCCTAAGTGTGATCCTAGACCCCTTAGTGTGTTTTGAAAAGTGATTTAGTAAAAACCACCATGAAGGATTGTAAGAGTGTTTGTGAAAATGACTCAATAAGCATATTTGAAGACTATTCCAGTAATGCGCTCTTAGAGTTGTTTAAATCAAAGAAACATGCTAGAATTTTTTGTCACATGCTAAAATCCTTAATTCATAGGAACCATGATATACATAATAGCCTATGTGAGTCAAAGTCCTTAGTCTATGAATATGAGAGAAGAAATAGACAGTTATGTGATAAACTTGATCATTTAAAAAGGAAACTTCACTCATCCTTGAATGAAATAAAGAAAAATGAGTCTTGCTTTAATGGTCAAGAATGTCTCTCTCATGCATGTCTTTTTGTTCATACCGCATTGAAAGTGTTTAACTCATGTTTGTGGTATCTTGACAGTGGGTGCTCAAGGCATATGACTGGAGAAAAATCTTTGTTCAAAACTCTTAAAGAGAAGGAAGATGGATTTGTGACATTTGGAGATGGTAGTCATTCACAGGTTCTTGGAAAGGGAACGGTGGATATTCCAGGACTGCCTTTGCTGACTGATGTGCTGTATATTAAGGGATTAAAAGTGAACTTGCTGAGTATCACTCAAATTTGTGATGAGGATTTCTTAGTCCAATATTCAAAGAAAGGGTGTCTAATCTTGAATGAAGGAGGTGTTCAAGTTCTGAAGGGACTAAGGACCACCGATAATTGTTATGGAGTTATTCCCAAACCCAGCATAGCTTGTCGGAATGCTCGGGTAAACCTCTTAGAGTTGTGGCATCAACGGCTTGGACATGAAAATTACAAACAAGTGGCAAAAGTCTCAAAGCTTGAGGCTATGGTCGGCCTACCTAAGTTTGGGAAAATTGAGAAGAATGTTTGTGGTCCATGACAATTGGGAAAACAAACAAAGTTAAGCCATCCTAAAGTGAATGTGGTCGCAACTTCTCGCCCGTTAGAATTATTGCATGTGGATTTAATGGGTCCTACAAGAACAGAAAGCATGGGTGGAAAGCGCTATATTATGGTGGTAGTTGACGATTTCTCAAGGTACTCTTGGGTGGACTTTCTTAGAGAGAAATCGGAAGCATGTGACAAGATGAAAAAATTGTGCAAGAGACTGATGAATGAAAAGGGAGTACCTATCATCAAAATCAGGAGTGACCATGGGAAAGAGTTTGAAAATGCAAAGTTTGAAGCATTTTGCAATAAACACGGTATCAAGAAGGAATTCTCAGCCCCAAAGACTCCACAACAAAATGGAGTAGTTGAAAGGAAGAATCGAGTGATTTAAGAAATGGCTCGAGTAATGTTACTTAACAAAAACCTTCCACAGAAGTTTTGGGCTAAAGCTGTGAACACTTCATGCCACATTAGGAATAGGATTTACTTTCGATCAGGAACGAAAAAGACATCGTATGAAATTTGGAGAGAAAAGAAGCTGAAGGTGAAATATTTTCGAATATTTGGGAGCAAATGTTATATTCTCAATGATAGAGAGAATCCCGAAAAATTTGATGCTAAAAGTGATGAAGGGATATTTCTAGGTTATTCATTAAATAGCCGAGCATATAGGGTGTTCAATAAGTGCACTAAGACGGTAATGGAGTCAATAAATGTGGTCATTAATGACACAATATCTATAAAGGAAAGTGATGATGGTGAAGGATCGATCCTGAAGAAGGGGGAGGTTGAGGACAACATGTAACAAGATGATAATATTGAGATAGAATTACCAGAAAAAGAGTCCACACCTCCTGTAACAAGAAAGGAACTAGATCAACACAAGGGCCCTTTAGCCCTCTCACCCCTCTGGAAGTTCAACCTTCTATCTCTCGAGATGAAGAACCTTCTACCTCCAAGAGACCGTCATCAAGGGTAACTCTCAATCATCCTTCAAGTAATATCATTGGTGATGTAAATGAGGGTCTTCGTTTAAGAAAAGGTCCAAAATATAGTACGAATCATGTGACATACAATTGTTATCTTGCTCAATTCAAACCCAAGAAGGTAGAAGAAGCTCTTAGAGACGAGAATTGGATAGAGTCCATGCATTAAGAGCTACATCAGTTTGTTAGAAATGATGTATGAGAGTTGGTTCCAAGGCCCAAAGATACCCATGTGATTAGCACCAAGTGGATCTTCAAGAACAAAACTGATGAGGATGGTGAGGTTGTCCGAAACAAGTCTAGGCTGGTAGTTCAAGGATATACTCAAGTGGAAGGCATAGATTTTGATGATTCGTTTGCACCAGTAGCTAGACTAGAGTCAATTCGTATTCTACTGTCTATAGCATGTGTTATGGATTTCAAACTATATCAAATGGATGTGAAAAGTGCATTTCTGAATGGCTTTCTAAATGAAGAAGTATTCGTTGAGCAACCAAAGGGATTTCAAGATCCTTACTTTCTAGATCATGTGCTAAGGTTAAAGAAAGCATTGTATGGGCTGAAGTAAGCACCAAGAGCATGGTATGATCGTCTCACAACATACTTGTTGGATCGTGGATTCAAAAGAGGCCAAGCTGATCGAACATTGTTTGTAAAGAGAGACGAGAAGTCTCTTCTAGTGGCTCAAGTATATGTGGATGATATTGTCTTTGGATCCACAGTTAATCATTTGGCTCATGAATTCTCCGAAGAAATGAAAAGGGAGTTCGAGATGAGTATGGTAGGGGAGCTGAACTATTTCCTAGGGCTTCAAGTAAAACAACGGAAAGATGGGATATTCATATCTCAAGAGAAATATGCCAAAAATCTTGTTAAAAGATTTGGACTAGACTCTAAGAAACACACTTTCACTCCAATGAGCTCCTCATCAAAGCTGAGTCGGGATGCAGCAGGTATAGAAATGGATCTAACGCTCTATTGAAGCATGATAGGCAGTCTCTTATATCTCACTGCTAGCAGACCAGACATTGCCTTCAGTGTAGGCGTATGTGCTCGATTTCAAGCAGCCCCTAAAGAGTCACATTTAACAGCAGTCAAAAGAATTATCCCCTACATAAATGACACCTCTGATTATGGAATTTAGTACTCAAGAGATTCAAATGAATGCTTAGCTGGATATTCTGATGCTGATTGGGCCGGTTGCATTGATGATAGAAAAAGTACTTCCGGTGGATGCTATTATCTTGGAAACAACTTGGTGTCATGGATGAGCAAAAAGCAGAATTCAGTCTCTTTATCAACAGCCGAAGCTAAATACATTGCTGCTGCAAGTTGCTGTGCTCAATTACTATGGATGAAGAAGCTTCTTCATGATTATGGAATCACTCAAGACACGATGTGTATATATTGTGATAATACAAGTGCCATAAATTTGTCAAAGAATCCAGTTCAACACTCGAAATCAAAACATATCGAGATTCGGTATCATTTCATTCGAGATTTGGTGGAGGAAAGGACTGTGTACTTAGAGTTCATCAACACTGAGAATCAGAAGGCAGACATATTTACTAAACCTCTAAATGGCCCAAAGTTTGAATCTTTGCGTAAAACCATCGGTGTCGGTATCATTCCCTGAACTCTTTCTCTTGTGTGAACCTATACTACTCTTTGTTGCATACTTGTTGTTGTGGTTCCACATGTTTGGCTTCTAGAAGTCCCTCTTTTATCTGTTTTGGTTTGTACCAGCTGTTTTCTTGTTGATCTTACTTTTCTTGTTCTGTTTTGGGTGTGTTCAAAAATTCAAAAACCCATAAAAAATTGAAAAATCTCAAAATTTTGATCATTTGTTTTGTGTATGTCACATGTGAGTTTGGCCTAGTACCTTCATACTTATGGCGTAGTGCATTTACGATCTTGGCTTGTCATGTATGCACTCATTTGTTTGTGGGAGAAATCTTGAACACTATGTGTGACTGTTGTAAATAGATCTTCAAGCTTGTCATGAATGATTGGTCAATAGTCTTGTTGGTCTTAATTCTTTCATAGACTTGTGTCTATATCTCTTCCCAGTTATTTTTATGTTTTGCAAAAAGAGCTCACCAAATGTAAATCTCCAAAATGAAAAGAGATATTGAGCTGCAAAAGCCTGTCGCACACACTAGTATTCGACTAGGAAAAAGGGAAAGCGACTCTTCTTAATATTTCTTTATGGTACTCAAAAAGCCAAAGGCTAATCATTAATGTTGAAATATCATAAATTTCAAGCACCAATCTCAAAATGAGATGTTCTTGTCCAAACAAAATAAATTGGACCAATTGTTTTGCCTTATGCAAAAGCCAAATGAAAAGCTTCTAAGTTTTGTATTCAATGTGTGGGAGGTCATATATACTCATTTCTATAATGGAGACAGTCCACTTGATTTCGTATCAGTTGTGTATGACTCGATTGAATTGATCATTGAAGTTTCGCTCTGGTCTATAGACTATTCCACATTTGATTCTCACACACAACACACAAGACTTTGATTCAATTAATGTCTATCTCATTTGTGTGATTGTACATGTTCAAATGTGATATGTATGCTCAAGAACTGGTTGATCAAACCCAAAAAGATTTTTGAGTGCTTTATTTGTTTTTGGAAGTGATTTTATACGTTCGTATCTTTTGATTTTGTTCAAAATGCTTTTGTGTGTTTTCCTTCAAAAAACTAGTTCAGGGGTTGTTTCGCGAGAAGCTCGCGACTTAGAGCTTCCCGCGAAAAGGGCTTAAGGGGAATAATTTTTCAATTATGTCACACAGAAACTCTCGCAACTATATCACGACTGTCTCACGACTAACAACTTCTCGTGAAATGCTATTTGGCTAAAAATTGGATTTTTCAAAATTCAAACAAAAGTTACCGTGACTGTCTCGCGACCCAGTGCTTCTCGCGAAAGTTTTGTACTTCAGTGGCCATCTTCGCGACTGTCTCGCTACTCTCTAACCTACGAAAAATGCTTGTTTTCACTTTATATGTAGCAGATGTGACAGTTTCTCAAAAATTTCTCATTTCCTTCACTCAACCTCTGTCGAACCCTTTTTTTTCAACCAAAATTCAATTTCTATCAAAACTCATCAATTTCAAACATCTTTTCTGCATTTCAACTTCAAGGTATGTCTTCTAAAGCATTTTCCTTCAAGTTTCTCTTAGTTTATGCAGTATTTTCGTTAGGGTTTCAACAATTTGGGGATTTTCGAAAATTTGAATGTGTTTCTAAATTGAGTGAAATTTTTTCAAATTCTTTGTTTGGGCTGTGTCCCATTTGTTGTTTGTGCCTCTGTGTTGGCCCCTTGTGGCATTTTGACATGTATTTTGGGCATGATTTCACCATGTTCATGCATTGTTCATACTTAGAGTACACTTGTGCATGCTAGGTGTTTGACAAAATGTCCGAGTGACATTTTTGTGCCAATTGGAATCAAGTGATTTCAATCTATGGGTGTCCACTTGTTTGACCATGTTTCACTCAGTTTGAACATTGGTCATATGTTTCATACTCTTTGCCCATGTTGAACACACTAGGCTCACACCCAGGCACCCCTCATGCACCTGTTGCTGCACTCTCATGCATAAACACACACACCCACACACATTAGCACATGCACATATGCACACACATGCACAGTTACTTAGTTTCTTGCATTGTGTTTATGCATTCAGCATATTGTTTGAAGTTAATTATGTCTTGTTCTATGCAGTTTTACTTTTGTTTTGAACTAACTTGAATCTAATCAAGTTCTGTGTTCTGTGTTCTGTGTTGTGCCCTTGTTTTTTTTTTTTTTTTTTTTT